>NW_028262864.1:152752-371763 GCF_049901715.1 Pseudonaja textilis | reverse complement strand
ATTCCATTCTGTTGGGTTTAGCTTTCAGGAGGTTGTAAAATGCCCTCCTGATTCTTTTGTAAGAGGACAGCTTCTACCACAACATCACTAGCATCTGCTTGAATAATAAATGGACAATCAGGATCTGGATGTTTAAGAACTGGTTCTTTAGCAAACATCTCTTTCAAATCCTTGAATGCTTTCTCACAATCAGTTGTCCATGGTAACATCCTGTTAGATTTTACATGTTCGTTGCTTAAATGTTTGGTTTTTAGCAAATTAGTTAGTGGGAGCGCAATATCTGCAAATTTTGGGATAAACTGCCTATAGAAATTGGCAAACCCCAAGAAACTCTGCATTTGTTTCCATGTAACAGGCTTGCCACTCCAATACTGTATGCACTTTATTAGGATCCATTTCAATTCCATTTACCAAAATATGATAGCCTAGGTCAGGGGTGTCCAACCTTGGCAACTTTAAGGTGTGTGGACTTCAACTCCACACACCTTAAAGTTGCCAAGGTTGGACACCCCTGGCCTAGGTAATCTAATTTTGTAGAATGGAATTCACATGTTGATAGCTTAACATAAAGCTTTGTGTCTAATAATTTTTTTAAGTATTTGTCTTACTAACTGGACATGCTCCTCTTTGGTGTTTGTATATCTCAAAATGTCAACCAAATACATTAGTACTCCTCTGTATAAATGTTCATGTAATATGCCATTTATTAACTGCATAAATACAGCCAGGCTGTCAGGGCTCATTGCCCCTCATCCAAATCAAAAGTCTCTAGCCACATCTCAGAAAAAGTAAATTGGTTTATTAGAAATTGCCATGTTGGTGTGTGGCTGGGTGCAGCCAATACTAAATCACATCATACATTTCCCCCTTGACCCTGGTCTTTCCCCCACCCCCTGGATGTGACTTCTCCAGTGGGACACATCCGTCTCCAAGAGTCATCCATCATGCTCTCCAGTAACCTTCTTATGCTCCGACAACTTTGGGCTGCCAAGGTGATTATCTAAGCATTTCAAAAATGCTTTGTTTTCCCCCACTCCCTTTTTCTGGCAGCTAAAAAGACCAAAGGAGTAACTTTTTAGTTGACATTCAGCTCCCCTCACTTCCTGAAGGTGACCTGTACAACACAAAAAGAAAACAAATTTATTGCAGGTATAGAAGTTAGGGTTGCAACACCCCACCCCCCACCCCCCAGGTTTGGTTGGGTTTTCTGCATGGAACCTAGTCACAAGGCAATCAGCCTCTGATAAAGGGTAGCCCTTCCACTTGATTAGATATTGGAGTTGTCTCCTGTGCCACCTCAAATCAAGGATTCGCTGCACCTCATAATGGGTTTGGCCTCCTATGACCATGAGATCTGGGGGTTCATGAGGTGGTGGCCTCAGGGTCGATCCCACCACAGGTTTTAAGAGGCTGCTATGGAATACTGGGTGTATTTTCCCTAACACTCGGGGCAACTTCAGTTGCATTGTGACTGGGTTGATGACCTTTACTATGGGGAAAGGTCCCATGAACTTTGGCCCCAACTTCTTACTAGGGAGTCTTAACCTCAAGTACCTTCTCCCCTACCTGGAATGGCCTTTGTGGGGCCTGGTGTTTGTCTGCCTGTTTTTTATAGCTTTGTGCCGCTTTTGCCAGCGCCTTTTTTACATTTTCCCAAGTTGCTTTCAGCGTTGACAACCAGTTGGTCAGGCTGACTGAGGAGGGAGGATCCCTTGGATTCTCAGGCATTGGGATGAAGTCCATGCTGCTCACTACCTTGAAAGGGGTTAGTCCCGTGCTATTGTGAACAGCATTATTGTACGCGACCTCTGCAAAAGGTAGGAGGTCCGCCCAATTGGACTGCTGATAATTCATGTAGCATCTCAGATACTGCTCTACCATGGCATTCAATCTCTATCAAAATGTCCACAACGGAACAGGAGAAGTATTTACCAAATTCAAGGAGATAACAAAGCACAGTTTGTTGGAAGGACGCCAACCAAGATAACTTCAGACCAAAATAAAACACGCTTTGTTTCCAGCGTTTGCCAGTATCCAGGTCCAAACTCTTATTCAGTTCTCACACCTGCAGCCCATGAAGAGGATCAAGGACCTCTCCTTCCGAGGAGACCACGACTCTCCCTTATCCTCTCATCCCTGCGTGCCCTAGGATGGATAAGGGATGGACCTGGGTCCTTCTCTGACTGCTCAGCCAGCCTCTGCCCTTCCCCAGCTTCCTCCACAACCTCCGGAGCCACACTTCCACTTCCTGTCAACTGTTCCTCCTCTCACTCAGAGTCAGTCAGGGGCATGACACAGGCTAGGTCATCTCTTTTCATTAAGATGTGTTGATTGTCCCGGAACCAACAGTCTGCTAGCAGTTCGGTTTTTAATTTCGTGGCTAGGTCATCTGTGGATCGGTCTTGTCGGTTGCGTCATCATCATCTGGTGGTTACTTGGGCAGCTGTTTGGATAGGGGGAATGATAGCATTTATAATTTTCTCCCTTTCGCATTTATACTGGGGCATGAGAGAGAGGGCATCACCCAGAAAGTTCTTTCCCCCCGGGATGTGTTTTAGCACAAAGTCGAATTGGTTGAAGTATTGGGCCCAGCGGACTTGTTTGGGTGATAGTTTTCACAGGGTCCTAAGGGCTTCCAGATTTTTATGGTCAGTCCAAACTTTGAATGGCTTCTGGCCCCCTTCCAGCAGGTGACGCCAGGTCTGCAGTGCCCATTTTATTGCAAAAGCCTCTTTCTCCCATGCAGCCCATCGCTTCTCTATGTCTGTGAGTTTACGGGAGGTGTAGGCGCAGGGCTGTAGGTTTCCTTGGTCGTTTCTTTGGAGTAACACTACTCCCACTGCCACGTCGCTGGCATCTGCTTGTACAACAAAGGGTTGTTCAGGGTCAGGGTGCTTCAGCACTGGTTCTTTTGCAAACAGTTCTTTCAGCGTTTCAAATGATTTTTGGCAGGTTAGGTCCCACTGTAGGGGTTGTCCTGGGCGGGGTTTCGTTTCTGTGCTCCCTGTCTTTAGAAGGTCTGTCATGGGTTTGGCAATCCTCACGAAGGAGGGGATGAATTGCCGGTAGAAGTTTGCAAACCCCAGGAAGCTTTGTAGCTGTCTGCGGGTGCGAGGGGCTTGCCAACTGAGGATGGCTTGTACTTTGGCTGGGTCCATCTCTATGCCTTCAATGGAGACTCGGTAACCCAGGTAGTCCAACTGCGCATGGTGAAATTTGCATTTCGACAGCTTGACATACAGATTTGCTGCTAGAAGTTTTTCCAGTACTTGGCGCACTAGGGGTACGTGGTCATCCATCATCTCAGTGTAGATGATGGATGTCATTCAAGTAGACAATGACCCCCTTATAAATATGTTCATGTAGCACCTCATTTATTAACTGCATGAATGCCGCCGGGGCACCCTGTAGTCCGAAAGGCATGACTTTGAATTGAAAGCTACCTGGGGGCAGTTGAAGGCTGTTTTCCATTCGTCTCCCTCTCTGATGCGAACTCGATAGTATGCTTCTCTGAGGTCTAATTTGGTGAAGACCTTCCCTTTGGCCAGGTGAGATAGCATGTCCTTCATGAGAGGGAGGGGATATAGGTTGTGTACACACCATTCATTGATAGCCCTAAAGTCAACACACAATCTCATGGTCCCATCTTTTTTCTTTGAACAGGACTGAGGCTGCGACTCGTGGCTTGGTCGGTTTGATGAAACCCCTTTTTAAGTTTTTGTCTATATAGTTGCACATTTCTTGCATTTCACAGGGTGTCATGGCGTACATTTGGGGCTTTGGTAACTTTGCCCTGGGGATGATTTCTATGGAGCAGTCTGTTTTGTGTTGGGGGGGTAGGATGTCACACTCCGTCTCACTGAATACTTCAACAAGGTCTTGATATTCTCTGGGGATCTGTCCAACCTCGGGTTCTGTCGGAGGTGGCTGCCAGTTGCTCTGGTGAACTCTCGAAGGGTGTTCCCTGCATTGGCGGTGCTTCCATTTGATGGTGAGGAAGGGGTTGGGGTCCCTTTGCTATCCTCAACCTGCGGCTGCCCTCTTGCCACCAGATGGTCAGGCCCCACTTGTCTAGCCAGGAAAATCCCAGTATAACTGCATCTGTCATTTTGGGAGCTACTACAAATTGAATTGTCTCCCAGTGCTCCGCTAGTTCTAGTCTCACTGGTTTGGTTAAGTGAGTGGCGTAGGCTCCTCCCAGTAGGGAGCCATCTACTTGTTCGACCCAGTTTGGGTGGGCTGGCTTTTTCGCTCTGATCCCCAGTTTTAAGACCATGGTCAGATTGATCAGGCACCTGGTGCAGCCTGAATCTATTAAGGCTTGGAAAACTCCCTTATTCCCTGTCTTTGGGGCTGTAAGCCGTATTGGGAAAACAAAAGGGGGAATAGGTCCACTCACCATTGGATCATCTTCCCCCTTGTCCTTGCTGTCATAAGGATCCGGCAACTGGTCATTGTTGTTTGGAATTCCTCCCCCTTTAGCTGGCTGGAGAGGGATCTCTGAAGCCTGAAGAACCCTCTCTGGGATGCATTGGTGGCATGTCTGGGGCCTCGTTCAGGTTGCACCCTGGGTGGTGGTTTCGGCATTGGTCTCAAATCTGGGGTCACGCATGCCACTGCTATGTGTCCTACTCCTCCACATCGATAGCATTTAATTGGGCTTCGTGAGAGGGTTGGTCTTGGGGCAGATCGTAGTGTGCCATCCCGTTGGTTTGGTGGCCTCTGGTCTGGTTGCCCTCTGCCTCTGGTCCCCAGTGGCTTCCTCATATCACTAGCGCATAATGGACTTCCAACCAATTAAAGCCCCTCCAAACAATACCACAATCCCAGAATTGGACTTTCTGGTCAGTAAGTCCAAGACACATGCCATCTCAAAGTACCTTTACTAGAACAGTACCTGGCACACACTGGGGAAATCTGGAATTAAATCTTCCCGGCTTCCCCACAAAGTCCCAAGCTACAACCCATCCTCTTTTCCTTCATCACCAGATCACATGCACCAATCCCAAAGTAAGTTTTAATTCTTTCTGTGCCACACTCTGTAACCTTGAACTATCAAAATAATGTTTTTTGTCTACTAAGAGCTACTCAATTAACATCACCGCCTCCCACTTTCTTCAACTATGTGGCAGTGATGAATTCCATAGCTGACAGGCGTCCCCCCTTGAAATATCCTTCTCCTATAAGAAAATAAGAATCACAACACAACCAGGGGTTAATGCGTTGTCCTTAACCCCCTCTCCCCCCTCCAAGAGGATGCTTCAGTTTGTGGGGGAAATCCTCATGGAATTGTTTAACCAATCTATCTGCATGTATATCCCAACTTTTAACCCAAGTAGCATCTGATACAGGGTAACCCTTCCATAAGACCAAATATTGCAACTGTCCTCGGTGTAATCTAGAATCGAGGATTTTCTTGATTTCATAATGTGTCTCACTCTATACAATTAACGGTTTGGGGGGGGATTGGTATTGATCTTATCATTGATGTAACAGCTGGTTTTAATAAACTACTATGGAACACTGGGTGAATTTTTCCCAATAGTCAGGGAAGACTTAATTGTAGCATGACTGGATTGATTATTTTTGAAATCGGGAATAGACCTAAGAATTTAGGTGCCAACTTCTTACTAGGAAGTTTCAATCTAAGATATTTGGTTGACAAATATACTTTGTCTCCTACTTTAAATGGTGGTTGGAGGGATCTATGTTTGTCTGCCTGTTTTTTATATTCCTCAGCAGCTTCAGTCAAAGCTTTTTTCATATCCTCCCAACCTTTTTTTAATGAGTTCATCCATTCTGTTACAGACATGGATGTAGGAGGTTCTCTAGGTAATTCTGGCATCGGGACAAATTCTATGCCAGTATTGATTTGGAATGGAGTCAACGCTGTGCTGCTATGTACTGCATTATTATAAGCAACCTCTGCAAATGGTAGTAATTCAGCCCAGTTTTCCTGTTGATAATTTACATAGCATCTAATGTATTGTTCCACCATGGCGTTAGTTCTTTCCGCTGCTCCGTTGCAGGCTGGATGGAATGCTGAGGATAACCCTTGGGATGACCCAATAGACTTTAAAAACTCCCTCCAGAACTTAGCAGTAAATTGTACCCCTCTGTCTGATATTATTCTGTGAGGTACTGCATGTAGCCTATAGATATGCTTCACAAACAGTTTTGCAAGTTTTTTTGCAGATAGAAGTCCTTTACAGGCTGTAAAGTGGGCCTGCTTAGAGAATAAGTCAATAACAGTCCAAATGATTGTATTCCCTCCACTCTCAGGTAATTCTACGATAAAGTCCATTGCGATTTCTTCCCACGGCTGTGTTGGTTCAGCTACTTGGAGGATGCCAGGGGTTTTTCCAGTTCTGTAATTCACCATGGCACAAATTAAGCAGCTTTTCACATAGTTCTTGATGTCAGGTTTCATTTTTGGCCACTACAACTGTCTTCTGACTAAATGTAGGGTTTTTACGAACCCGAAGTGTCCCCCCAGCCACAAGTCGTGGCTATGCTTTAATACCATTAGTCTTAGGTTTGCGGGTACATAAAGTTTAGTCCCTTTCCAAGCCAGTCTTTCATTCATTGTTAATTCAGTTTGATGCTCCACAAACCAGGGAACAGTCAATAGGGCTGCTTTCAATTCCGTGGTCAATTTGTCTTCCAGGCATTTGGGGTTGCAGTTGGCTTGGCCTCGAGCAGTTACTTGGCCTGCCGATTGAGCTTCTGCTTTCAAAGCCTGCACTATTTCCTCTTGATGACTGTCAAACTGGGGTTTCCTGGACAGGGCATCCGCCAATATGTTTTTCCCTCCTGGGATATATTTCATGTTGAAGTTGAACCACTCAAAGTATTGAGCCCAACAGACTTGTTTAGGTGATAGCTTCTGATGTGTCTTTAGAGCCTTGAGGTTTTTGTGATCAGTCCACACCTCAAATGGCTCCTTCACCCCTTCTAGGAAATGCTTCTAAGTCAACAAAGCCCATCATACTGCAAATGCTTCTTTCTCCCAGATTGCCCATGTTCGCTCTGTGTTTGTTAGCTTTTTGGACACATAAGCACAAGGCATCAGTCGGTTCTGAGACTCCTTTTGTAGCAGAACAGCCACTACTGCCACATTACTAGCATCAGCTTGGACTATAAAAAGGTCTGGTTGGGTCTGGGTGTTGAAGAATGGGCTCAGCTGGAAAGAGGTGTTTTAAGGTTTCAAAAGCTTTCTGACAGTCCATTGTCCAAGCAAGGGGTTGACTGGGCTTTGGTTTGTTGGGTGAAGGGCCCATTTTAAATAACTCTGTCAAAGGGAGGGCAACCTCAGCAAAAGAAGGAATGAATTGTCTGTAGAAATTGGCAAAACCCAAAAAGTTTTGAAGTTGCTTCGGGGAGTTGCCAGTCCAGCACGGCTTTCATTTTTCCAGGGTCCATCTTAATTCCCTGGTTGGATATTCGGTAGCCTAAGTAATCTAGCGACTCCTTGTGGAATTCGCATTTTGACAGTTTTACATATAACTTGGCGGCCAAAAGTTTTTTCAGGACTTTTCTGACCAATTTGACATGTTCCTCAATGGTTTTGCTGAATATAAGTATGTCAGTCAGGTAGACGAGGACCCCCTGGTGCAGGTGCAGATGTAACACTTCATTGATGAGTTGCATAAATACTGCAGGGGCCCCATGAAGTCCGAAAGGCATGAGTCGGAATTGGAAACTACCCAAAGGGCAATTAAAGGCTGTTTTCCATTTGTCTCCCTCTTTTATGCGGACTCGGTAGTAAGCTTCTCTCAGATCTAATTTGGTGAAGACCTTGCCTTTTGACAGGTGGTTTAATAAGTCCTTCATAAGGGGAAGAAGATACATGTTTTTGATGCACATGGCAGTCGTGCCCCTAAAATCAACACATAATCTCAACCCGCCATCTTTCTTTCCTTTGAACAGGACTGGAGTGGCCAACTTAGAAACCTCTGTCCAAATTGCCATCGATGTATTTCCTCAATTCAGTCATTTCAGCTGGTGTCATGAAATACATCTCTGGTTTTGGCAGTTTTGCCCCGGGTTCTAATTCTATGGAGCAATCCGTGGCTCGATGGGAAGGTAAAACATTACATTCCTCTTCACTGAATGCCTCAGCCAAGTCTCTATATTGTTTGGGCACTTGGGGAGTATCTGGAAGAAGGTCCGAGGCGGTGGTTGCTGCTTCAGTTTCTGGACCCAGGTTGGATGGTGGTTTCTTAGTGGGAGGAAGGGGGGGCAGTGGCCCCACTCCAATAATGATTTTCCAGAATCCATCCTCCCACTTGATGGTAGGGGCCCATTTATCTAGCCAAGCAAGTCCCAATATGACAGATTCTGACATTCTTGGAGCTACTATAAAACGTATGAGTTCGCAGTGAGGACCCATCTGCAGTTTGATTAACTCTGTCATTTGGGTGGCTGGGGTCCCCCCAATTAATGTCCCATCCACTTGTTCAAATCTGATTGGGCGTTTTAGTGGTTTAGTTTTTATGCCCAATTGTTCAACGATGGGGAGCCCAATAAGGCATCTAGAGCATCCAGTATCTATGACAGCTTCTAATTCCCCTGCCTCCCCTGTGTCAGGCACCACTAACTTCACTTTGACGGTAAAAGGTGTGATGGGTGCACTCACCATAGTCTTCATCAGTGGGTTGTCCAGGGAGGCTTTGTTGGTCTGGAAGATTGTTGCTCCCTTCTGTGTGGAGAGGACCTTCTATGATATGTCTAGCGGCTAGTGTTGGGGGGCTTTTCTTGACTTTTCTGCCCCCTGGCAGCTGTATCAGACCTTGGTTGTGGAGCTTGTGGAACAAGTGCAGGGACCAGACAGTCAGCTGCCCTATGGCCACCCTGGCCACAACGATAACACTTTATCATTCTGGTGGTTTGGGTGGGAGCAGTTTCAGCAGGTCTGGTCAGCTGTCGCCTGGCCACAGCTCTCCTAGGAGGGCCTTCAGGTAGGGGTCTTTTTTGTTGGTTGATGTCGCGGTCTAAATTGAGGGTGGCCGCATACCACGTTTGCAGGGTCTCTGGTATTCCCCTAATGTCGCAGGCCTTCTTTACTTTTGGGTCAATGGCGTTTTTAAAATAGTGCAAGATTAATTTTTCAGGCCAATCTATGAGGTGGCTTGCGACCCTTCTAAAATCCCATATAAAATCTGATAAGGGTCGCTTGCCCTGTTTCATTTCCATTAATTTGTCCTCATTTTCAGCCACTCTGTCTCGATTCTCAAATCTGAGTCTCAGCAATTGAAGAAACACATTGACATCCTGTAGTTCTGGAGCATGTTCGTAGTGTAATTGCACCAACCAGTCAGAAGCATCCCCCTCATTCATCCCATCTGTTATTGCAGTCACTAAATCGCGTTCGGTTGCATATTGTTCTCCAAATTGGTCTATGTGAGACCAGATTTGAGTGAGGAAATAAGAGAAATGTTCGTGTGACTTCTCCAATGGGACACATCCATCTCCAAGAGTCATCCATCATGCTGTCCAATAACCTTCTTATGCTCTGACAACTTTGGGCTGCCGAGGTGATTATCTAAGCATTTCAAAAATGCATTGTTTTCTCCCACTCCCTTTTTCTGGAAGCTAAAAAGACCAAAGGTGTATCTTTTTAGTTGACATGGAGCTCCTTGCAGACCAAATGGCATGACATTGAAATAATAGCTTCCCAGTGGGCAGTTAAACATGGTTTTCCACTCCTCACCGGTACAAATTTGTACACGATAATACGCTTCTCGCAAATCAAGCTTGGTAAAAATGCATCCCTGGGCCAGAGTGGCCAATAAGTCTTTCAACAATGGTAATGGGTATAATGGTTCAACGTATATTGTGTTAAGGCCACGAAAATCAACACACAAACATAAGCCTCCATCTTTCTTCTCTCTAAACAGTACTGGGGCAGCTATATGAGACCTTCCTGGTGTAATGAAACCTCTTTTTAAATTCTTATCAATATACTTCCACATTTCCTCCATTTCCTTGGAATATATGCGGGGTTTAGGCAACGTTGCCCCCGGAACCAATTCAATTGCACAATCGGTTGGTCTATGTGGAGGTAGGCAATCGGTCCCCTCCTCATTGAAGACATCTGCCAAATCTTCATATTCAGGAGGAAAATTGCTAGATGAATCTTCCGAAATCCTCCTTCCCACTTAAACATTGGTTCCCATTTGTCCATCCAGGCCAATCCTAATATCAAGGCCTCAGTCATATGGGATACCACCACAAATGAGATCCATTACCAGTGTTCTCCCATCACTATTTTAATATATTCTGTCCGATATGTGGCCGGAATCCCGCCCAACAAAGACCCATCCACCCCTTCAAATTTAATAGGATTCATCAATCGTATGACCCATAGTCCCAATCTATTTACCACTGCCTGGTTTATAAGACACCGTGTACAACTGGAATCAATTAGTGCACCCAACTCAGTCCCTTGATTAATACGTTTATTTCATAAGGTGACAGGGATTATGAAGGGACTAATAGGCATACTTACCATTGGATCATCGACAGCTACGTCTTCTGTTTCACACTCCCCTCTCTCGGTACCTGGATTTTCTGTTGCTTTTCCCAGATCCCCTCCACTATTTACCTGGTTCACCACTCTTCTAGACCGTTCCAGAACTTGCCACCCCTTAAATCCTGATCTACTTTTACCTAGCATAGGTGTAGCCTGAGACGTGTGTGGAGCTGATAATGGTGGTATTGGACAGTCCAGAGCTCGATGTCCAGGTTGATTGCACCGAAAACATTTGAAAACTCCTCTACCACCCTGACTCTGAGATGAAGTTAAGCCTCGTGCTCCAGATTTATTTGCTTGTCCTGCGGGCTTACGCATTACAGGAGTTGTCTCATGTTTGGGACTTAATCTTCGTAATCCAGCATCTAATTCCATGGCAGTTTGGCACCATTCCTGTAGCATCCTTGGTAAACCCCTATACAGACAAGCTTGACTTAATTTATTATCCAGTCCATCTCTGAATAAATACATCATTAATTTTTCAGACCATGATGGTAATTTCTCAGCCAAGCATCGAAAGTCATGCACATATTCACGAGCTGGTTGACCCTTTTGTTTAATGTCCAGCAAATCATCTTCTGCTTGTTCTGTAGACCTATCTTCAAATCAAGTTCTCAAGGCAGGCAAGAAAAGCGCAATGTCACTTAATTCAGCCGATCTTTGGTGATGCAAATCCACTGCCCACTCATTAGCTTCCCCCTCCAATACACCCATAACTGCTACCACCATTGCCCAATGTGATGGGTAATAATGCCCATATAAATCTAAATGATATATTATCTGTCCCCAAAAGACTGCCATTTTATTTGCATTTCCATTGAATGTTGCGTTCAGAGGAGGGGGACCCCACCTCCCTTGTAGTTGGCCACTCCAATGTGGCATAGGATTTCTCTCACTCTGATTCATTCCCCTAATCCCCCTAGGAGATTGCTTCCTATCTCCAGAGGTACATTCCAAATCCCATTCCTGCAGGTCAGATGACCTAACATCCCTTCGATAACTATCATGGAAAGTGGCACCCTGTTGAATGCCTGCCCTTTTTGTCCCTGACTCTGAACGCTCCAAACCCCTTTCAGCGTCCATATCATGTAGTCCCATGGGACTAGAACTATATAATGGGTCACGAACTGAAACAGAACTATACCTTCAACCCAATAACTCTTTAACTGGGGGAATCCTGAAGGGTTATATCACCAAATTGTATTTGCAACATGTCCAACGTTTCACTCCTAGGACCTGTCCATTGGCTGTCCTCTAATCCAGGCCAACTTTTTACCTTCCAATCAGGTGTTTGGGTTCTCACTCCCCCAGCTTCCTTATCACTAACCCCTTTTCCACTGGGCTCACTTAATCTAACCTCTTTCTTGCCTCCAGAGATCTTGGGCTGAACCACTAATGGAGCAGCTGTTGGCTGTGGCCGTTCTTCTATCTCTTCCTCTTTTTCCAGCTGGCTTCTGCTTTCTTCATTCGCTTCCTCTGCAACCTCTGCATCTTCCTCTACTGTCCATTTGGGATCTATTCCTTCCGCCATTTGGCTCCCCTGTCCGAATGCCCAAATGACAAGTTTCAAAATGCAATAGTAAAAGATGTGAACGCTGACTTTTTGTCAGCTTCTGTCGGGTACTGGATACTTTCCACAACAAACCACGTTACTCACAAGTAAAGATGTGTGAAGTTTATTGCACTTCCTCCAATCATGATCAGCAACAACAATAGCACTCCATGCAAAGTCAGCATTGAGAGCAACTCCCTCTCAATGCTATTTATCTCCACCCACCCTCCCAACTAACCAAACATCCTCCCATTAATTACTCCTCCACGCCCCCCCATGCATAATCAATTATGCCTATTGTCAGCTCCTCTCCTTACTCCTATCCCGTGTAGACCACCCCCCATCTGGTTACATCCCATCCTATATCCCCCCCCGTCCAACGCAGTATCTGCAGCAAGAGGGAAACATCAAGTGAAAAACTATCCAAAACAATCCAGTGGCCCCGCGCAACAGCTGATTGAGTCGCCCACACCCTCCCATGTGAGAACAGTATCGGCATGGTGGCATTGCCCCTGCCCAGCTGCGTTGGGGAGGGGAGGACACCGGTATCTCTGACGAGCTCCTGAAGATTGCCGGAAGAGCGCCATCACAATCGTCAGGCTGTGGCCATTAGTCAGAGTGCTGCATTGGGGGGAATACACCAGTATTTCTGACGGACTTTGGAAGATCACCAGAACACCGCCATAAAGTTTGTCGGAGGCTGGAAACTGGCCAGAGTGCTGAGCCCATCCATTGCAATGAAGCAAAGATCATCCACAAATGCTAATAGATGACCATCCCCACCTTGTAAGTTTCCAGTATACACGCAACCATCAGCCTTGCAACTCTTGAACCCAAGACCCTTCAATGCAGTATCTAAACATATATTCCAATTCCTGAGTGACTGCTTCAGCCCATAAATGGCCTTGTTCAATATACAGGTGAAACTCGAAAAATTAGAATATCGTAAAAAAGTTCATTTATTTCAGTAAAGCAACTTAAAAGGTGAAACTAATATATGAGATAGACCAGGGGCCGCCAACCTTTTGGACCTCAGGCACCACCAAACTCATACTTTTAAATCCCAGGGACCACAAACTGGTTCTATTTTGTGGGAGAGGCTTGGTGGTTATGTGAGTGGCTGGGCATGGCTTGTATATAAATATTATAAATATTTATGTAAATATTGAATTTTTTTATTTAAAAAAGAGCAGCCTTTACCCAAAATCAGGCAAAGCAGGCAGGCAGATTGAGTTGCTCACAGAATCACAGATTCATTCAGAGATCTAGCTATCTGCCATCAGCTACCTGAGTCTGTCATAAAATTTGCTTGCTGTGAGTCTGCACTGAATAATAGAACCTTCAGTTCTAAGGGAGGTTTGGCTGTGCTTAAAATCAGAGCCAAAGATCTAAAGACTAGGAGAAAGCAAGAAATCCAACCATTTCCTGCTTCCTAGCTAATCTAAATCTCTTGGCACAGCAGAACAGCTGATGGTCAGAAAAATAGCAATTTAGCAGGCAGTTTTGCCGGGTAAGAAGTGAGTGGGCGGGGAGGGTTCCCGCGGGCCATGTGGGCAGCGCAGCCTTGTTTGGTCTCATGTCTCTCATCTTTCTCTTGGCAATGCCCCATAGATTCTCTATGGGGTGCAGGTCAGGCAAGTTTGCTGGCCAATCAAGCACAGTAATCCCACGGTCATTGAACCAGGGTTTGGTGCTTTTGGCAGTGTGGGCAGGTGCCAAGTCCTGCTGGAAAATGAAGTCAGCATCCCCACAAAGCTTGTCTGCGGAAGGAAGCATGAAGTGCTCCAAAATCTGCTGGTAGACGGCTGCGTTGACCCTGGACTTAATGAAGCACAGTGGACCAACACCAGCAGATGACACGGCTCCCCAAATTAACACAGACTGTGGAAACTTCACACTGGACTTCAAGCATCTTGCAGTGTGTGCCTCTCCATTCTTCCTCCAGACTCTGGGTCCTTGGTTTCCAAATGAGATGAAAAAGTTGCTCTCATCAGAAAAGAGGACTTTGGACCACTCAGCAACAGACCAGTTCTGTTTTTCTTTAGCCCAGGTAAGATGCTTCTGACGTTGTTTGTTGTTCAGGAGTGGCTTGACAAGAGGAATACGACATTTGAAGCCCATGTCCAGGATCAGTCTGTGTCTGGTGGCTCTTGATGCACTGACTCCAGCCTCAGTCCACTCCTTGTGAAAGTCCCCAACACTTTTGAATGGCCTTTTCCTGACAATCCTCTCCAGGCTGCAGTCATCCCTGCTGCTTGTGCACCTTTTTCTTCCACACTTTTCCCTTCCACATAACTTTCTATTAATGTGCTTTGATACAGCACTTTGGGAACATCCAACTTCTTTTGCAATTACCTTTTGAGGCTTTCCCTCCTTATGGAGGGTGTCAATGATGGTTTTCTGCACAACTGTCAGGTCAGCAGTCTTTCCCATGGTTGTGATTCCTACTGAACCGGACTGAGAGACCATTTAAAGGCTCAGGAACCCTTTGCAGGTGTTCTGGCTTAATTAGCTGATTAGAGTGGGACACTGAGCCTAGAATATTGCACCTTTTCACAATACTCTAATTTTCTGAGATTGTGGATTTGGAGTTTTCATGAGCTGTAAGCCATAATCATCTCAATCATGACACATCATGGCTTGAACTATCTTGATTTTCATGTAATGAGTCTATCTCATATATTAGGTTCACCTTTTAAGTTGCATTACTGAAATAAATGAACTTTTCCATGATATTCTAATTTTGACCTTGACTTTTAAAGAAGAATGCTATTATGTCTAACCATATATATGCTCCATAAAATCCCCCCTCCCATCTTCCCATGCTCAAGAATGTGGCAGCGTGGAAGCTTCTGGTGCTAATATGGCTTCCAAAGCTGACAGGCGCCCCCATGAAAAATCACATCCTGAAAAATACAATAAAACACAACAAGGGGTTAACTCATTGTCATCAATCCACTAACCCCTCCCCCATCCAAGGGGATCCTTTGGCTTATAATGGAATTGTGTAACCAATCTTTCTGCGTGTACATCCCAACTTTTCACCCAAGTAGCTTCTGACAAAGGTAGCCTTTCCACAGCACTAAATATTGTAATCGTCCATGGTGTAATCTAGAGTCAAGGATTTTCTTGATTTCATAATGTGTTTCACCTTGTGCTACCAAAGGTTTTTGGGGGGGAGCTGCTGGTATGGGTCATATATTGGAACCAATAGCAGGCTTCAACAAGCTGCTATGTAAGACTGGGTGTATTTTCCCTAATAACCGAGAGAGGCTAAGTTGGACAGTCACTGGATTGATTACTTTCAATATAGGAAAGGGACCCAGAAATGTAGGTCCCAACTTTTTACTTGGAAGCTTCAACTTAAGATATTTAGTTGACAAAAACACTTTGTCACCCACCTTAAAAGGTGGTTTGGAGAGATCTATGTTTGTCTGCCTGTTTTTTATATTCCTCAGCTGCTTCCGCCAACCTTTTTTTAATGATTCCATCCAATCCGTTAAGGACATGGATGTTGGGGGTTCTCTAGATAACTCAGGCATAGGAACAAACTCCATGCCGGTAGGGATTTGTAAAGGAGTCAAGCCAGTGCTGCTGTGTACTGCATTATTATAAGCCACTTCCGCAAACAGCAATAGATCCACCCAGTTTTCTTGCTGATAATTTACATAACATCTAATGTATTGTTCAACCATAGCGTTCGTACGTTCAGAAGCCCCATTACAAGAAGGATGAAAAGCTGAGGAAAGTCCTTGGGATGACCCAATGGACTTAAAAAACTCCCTCCAGATCTTAGCAGTAAATTTAACGCCTCAGTTTGAGAACACTCAACGTGGCACTCCATGGAGCCAATAAATATGCTTCACAAACAGTTTTGCCAGTTTTTTAGCTGAAGGTAAAAAACATGCTGTAAAATGAGCTTGCTTGGAGAACAAATTGATGACAGTCTAAATCATTGTATTCCCTCCACTTTTTGGTAATTGTAGGATACCGTCTCCAGCTCTGTTCTGGGGGGGACTGACTGACTGACTGACTTTTGGCTTCATGCAAGGAAAGCAGCAAAGCAGAAGTCTTTCTTTCTCTCCCCCAAATTCTGCCAGAAATGAGTCTTTGCTGGCACAGCCTCTTGGAGCAGGATGCCTTGCAGGGCCCCAAAGACTCATTTCTGGCGGAGTTTGTGGGAGAGAAAGAAAAATCTTTTCTACTTTCCTTGCGTGCAGCCAAAAGCAGAAGAAGAAAAAAGCAAAAAGAAGCAGCCCAGTGGCCAGGCATGTGGGGCGTGGGGCGAGTGGGGCAAGTTCCCCCCTTCCCCTCACTACCTTGTGTTGTTCACAATGCAAGCCTTGTGTTCCCATGGGCCATGTGGGTGGCGCAGCCTTGTGTTGCCGCACAGCCTGGATTAATTGCTTTGGGGTGTGCTTTGGGGGTGACATTTCTCTGCGGACCACCAAAATTTTCTCAACCACCAGTGGTCCCCAGCCCACTGGTTGGTGACCACTGTTCTAGGGGGCCTCTCAGATGAAGGTTTGTGATGTGGGTGAATTTCTCTATCTAGAGCTATGGATATGGTATACCAGTCTTGTAATCACTCTGGTACCCCTCTGACCCCACAGGCTTTTCTGACTTCTGGATCAATGGCTTCCTTAAAATAGTGCAGAAGTATTATGTCAGGCCAATGTCCAAGTTTTCCTGTGACCCTCTGCACCCATCATTCCATCATATGCCCCAATCACCGTCCATCCCAACTTGAGACATTCCCTCAACCACTTCTCAGCCAGGTGCAGGAATAACATGACCTTGACTTTTAAAGAAGAATGCTATTATGTCTAACCACATACGCTCTATAAAATCCCCCCTCCCATCTTCCCATGCTCAAGAATGTGTTAGCATGGAAGCTTCTGGTGCTAATATGGCTTCCAAAGTTGACAGGAATCTCTTTGTTCCATCACTCTGACCTGCATGGCATTAACTGCTCCTGTGTTTCAACCCTCTCTTACGTCATATCTTTTTCAGCTTTTCCTCCCTGAATGTTGACACTCACTAAGTGAGTTACCATCACTAAGTGGATCATCATCACTAAGTGGATCATTCCAAAAATTTGCATTAATTCTTTTCTAATTTTGCTTTGCAAAGCTTGCAGACCTTGAAATCACTATTCTTTTGCTCCCATTGCTAAAGTGATAGCTCTTTTAGCCTGGCTCATAGCCCATAAACCTGAGCTTTTTAGCCTTTGGTTGTCCCTTTGTTTTAATTGCTTTTGGAATATGCACCCACGCATTGCTTCCAAACACCCGTAAATGTGCCAGAGGTGGTTTTCTCCCATATAGCACTGCTTATGGAGTATCATTTATAGAGGATCTCCACAGCCTATTAATTAAATAATTAGCAGTCAACATGGCTTCACCTCAATATGACCTGCTCAGACCAGTGTCCTCCAGCAGTGAGTCCTTCATGGTTTGTAAGACTCCATTCTGTTTCTCAGCAACACCATTCTCAGCTGCTGTGTTTGGATTTGTGCATCTATGTTTTATTCCTAACTGTCCCAACCACTGTTGAAAACTTGTTGACATGAATTCTGAACCTCTGTCAGTTTGCAGCTGACATACCTATTGCTTATATCTTCTTTCCACAAAGCACCACCCTGAACTTGTCAGTTTGCAGCTGACGTACCTATTGTTTATACCTTCTTTCTACAAAGTTTACCCATTGTTTAAATTTCTGTAGCACCTCTATTTTACTCTTTAGAAAATAGCAGAACCCAAACCTGCTATAGTAATCTACAATGACCAATGCATACTTTGCTCCTCCCAAACTGGCTTGTATTGGCCCAACCAAATTTGCATGTATCAGCTCTAGAGATCTTGTCTGCCTTGTGCTACTTTTGCTTACTGGGAATGCCTTGGACTTTGAAGATTTGCATACTGCACAATCCAAATATGCCTTACATCCCTTTAAATGTAATCCTTCTGCAAACTGTTCCATCTTTTGCAAAACTCTGAAGCTGGCATGGCCAAGCTTTCTGTGCAAGAGATGAGAACACATGAATTGTGTTGTGACACATTCCCAAATGTTTGTGCACATTGAAACTTTTGTCCTTGCAAAATATAAAGATTGTCCTCTTTCATGCCCTGTGCACATACACTTTCATTTTGCTTTATGAGACACTTCCCATTCACAAATGTGGTCTCAAATCGTTACTTGTCTAAACTAGAGACACTCAGCAAATTATGCTCCATTTCAGGCAAACACAAAATGTCATTAAACCTTGTTTCCAGATACGGAATTTGCACACTTTAGCCTTCTGGCCATTTGCCAAGGCTACTGCATCTCCAGCAGCTGAATCCCTCCTGTAAAACAATTTACAATTATTAACAATTGCTTAATTTGCACCACTGTCTATCAACCATTTGTCTATGCTGTTGCAATAGCTGACTTTTGCCACAGCAACTTGTCCATCAGCTAATTTTCTTCTATGCAAATTGTTTCTGTCTTGCGAATAATTTCTTCCTTGCAAACAGTTTTTCCTTTGCAAACAGTCCTTCTTTAAATGTGTGTTTTCACCACAAACACCTCCGTTGTTGCTGTTCTTTCTGCTTAGAAAGTCTTTGCTGGGCTGTAATCTGATCTCTTCTGCTGCTTTGCTCTTCTCTGCAGACAGCCAGTCTGTGGAATTTTCCATTGCTCTTCTCTCGCTGCTCCTTGGGCCCCCACCTCAGGAATTTCTCCTTGTGGGTTTTTCTAAAATGGCACTTATTCTCTTCAGCAATCAAAGAAGCCTTTAAGGCCTCTAAACACAATTCCTGCTCTGGTTTGCATTCAAATACTGCAGAAACAGTGTCCCACATTTCATCTAGACTGTTGAACATCAACAGCACTCTGTGAGATTCAGGAATCTGCATCCCACGCTGTTCTAACTCAACAACTAAAGTTTGCATTTGTACAAAATGCTGCTCCACAGATTCTCCTGGTTGCAAACGGGGTCTGTATAATTTTCTGATAATTGCACAATATTGCATGCAGACACACTCACATGCACACTTCTCAACTTCAGCCATACCTCCTTTGTAGTCTTTAAATCAGCTACATTGATAAATTGTTCATCTTCTAAACTTAAGATAGCGTAAGCCATTGCTTTATCATGCTGTCTCTGATCTGCAGCTGCTAATGGCGCTTGGGGTGGGTTTTCAACAATATCCCACAGTTCCTTAGCTTTCAGGAAACATTCCATCTTTGCAGCCCAAATTATATAGTTCTTTTGTCCCAAATGAGGCACAGAGTTCTTAATTTTCTCAGCCATCCTGCTAGCTTTTCTCTGCCTTGTTTCTCCTTTTAAATACAGGCAGTCTCTCAGCTTTATTACAATTCAGTCTTTCTGTGTGCTCTGGGCTGGGCCCAGAGGTGGTATTCAGCAGGTTCTGACCAGTTCTGGAGAACTGGTAGCAGAAATTTTGAGTAATTTTGGAGAACCAGCAAATACCATCTCTGACTGGAAATTTTACAGTATCCTTCCTTGCCATGCCCACCAAGCCACACCCACAGAACCGGTAGTAAAAAAATTGAATCCACCATTGGCTGGGCCCATAACCTATTAGAGTTTGTTGCAGAAATCACATCCAGAAAGCACACTCAGATAACTGATTCAGCAGGATTCATTAACTTCTTTATATACATAATAATGTATGAAGTAAATTTACAATACCAACAGCAGATTCTTCCAACATGGTAGCAGTTACAGGCAAAAACACAAGCAGAGGAGAGAACAGTTTCAGTGTTGATTCAGCGTTGCAGACTAGAATGCAACTTCAGAGCTCAGAGCTTAATACAGAACCACGCCCAGGTTCCTTCCAGTTTTGTTTTGTTTTATTCTCAACCAGGGGCCACCCTGAATTTAATTTCAGACGTGGAGTCCAGTAAGAGAAATGCACAATCAGATATGGTTTAACTGAGAGACATAAATAGTAGGCTTGGGGAAAAGGTTCTCTCAAATCATAATATTGAATCTGAAAACAAGCGAAAAGCTAGCAAAATCTCTCTGAGATGCAAGCCACTAGCCTTGGAGTTGGGGGATAGAGTGCTCAGGGATCCTGAGGCTCAGACTTGGAGATGTAGCTCTGGTTATATCATAAGTAGTAACCATGGATGGGGTCAGTATTCTTCCTAAGCATCTTCAGACAAACGGGTAAAGTGCTAATAATCCTCCTCCTCCTCTTCATCTTCCTCCTCCTCCTCTTCCTCCTCTGCCTCTTCTTCTCCCTTCTCCTTCTCCCTCCTTTTTCTCCTTCTCCTTTTTTAAAATATAAATTTTATTTGGGTTTTCACAAAACCATAATACAAATAAAACATCTTTTTTTGAGAATAGCATGATCCTGGGTTACCACTTCTTCATACAGACACAAACTCAATTTCATATTCATCTTTGTGTTCTATTCCATATCTTATTCCATATCTTATTACTGTTTTAATATTTTCTCCATAATTTTTCCCCTCCCTTGGTTTTCTCAACTTTATTTTTAATTATCTATCTAAATTCAATTGTATATCTTTTTCTAAGTTTCAATGTCTTTCCAATCATTATATTTATACTTTTGTCTGTCCTGTTTCAATTTCATATTATATTTTCTCATTGGACAAATTTTCCCCTGTAGTTACTAATTGGAGTATGACACCTTTATATCTTTTAATTTTATCCATTCAACTCTTATTTAAACTTCAATTTATGCTTTTAAAATTATAACATTCAATATAGTACATAACTTCCAATCGAATTCTGCTTGGTATTATTCCATCCACTCTGTTAAAGACATGGATGTTGGGGGTTCCCTTGGCAGCTCCGGCATAGGGACAAAATCCATGCCAGTGTTGATTTGGATAGGAGTTAAGCCTGTGTTGCTGTGTACTGCATTATTGTAAGCAACTTCTGAAAATGGTAACAGTTCCGCCCAGTTCTCCTGTTGATAATTTACATAACATCTAATGTATTGTTCCACTATAGCATTCACTCTCTCCATGGTGCCATTACACGCCGGATGGAAGGCTGAGGAAAGCCCTTGGGATGACTCAATGGACTTCAAAAACTCCTTCCAGAACTTGGCAGTAAACTGTACACCTCGATCTGAGATTACTCTGAGAGGCACTCTGTGGAGCTGATAAATATGCTTCACAAACAGTTTTGCCAGTTTCTTAGCCGAAGATAGTCCATTACATGCTGTAAAGTGGTCTTGCTTAGAGAATAAGTCAATAACAGTCCAAATCACGGTACTTCCTCTGCTTTCCGGTAACTCTACGATAAAGTCCATCGCGATTTCTTCCCATGGCTTCATTGGTTCAGCTACTTGTTGAAGGAGGCCAGGGGTTTTTCCAGTTCTGTGTTTCATCATGGCACAAATTGAGCAGTTTTTCACATAGTCCTCGACATCAGTTTTCATTTTTGGCCACCAGAACTGTCTCCTGACTAAATGTAGGGTTTTTAAGAACCCAAAGTGTCCCCCCAACCATGAGTCATGGCTACATTTCAGTACCTTCAGTTTTAGAGTATTGGGTACATCTTGGTGTCAGGTGAGGGGTGAGCTCTACAACCTTCTCTGCTTTCAGTGCGGTTTCGCGTGGCTTGGCTGAGGTTTTTCAACTTTCTTTCCTCCTGCTGGCACCTTTGGCTCCAACTTAGTACTACAATCTGCAGCCCAGTGACCTTCCTTTCCACATCGGAAGCATTCTGTGCTTTTGGGTTTCACAGCTGATCCACCCTTTTGTGCTTTAGGGGCCTCCCGAGGGTTGGTGGGAGAGGGCTTGCTTTAGCCGGGACCACCCCTGCATCTGTTCCTGGTCAGATCGATCTCCACATCTGCAGCTAGCACATACCAGAGTTGCAGATCTCTAGGATCTCTTCTGGAGATACAGCTTTGATAAACATCTTCATTCAGCCCATCCTTGAAAGCTTCTATCAGGGCTTCTTGAGACCACCCTCAGATATGGCATGCCAGCTCTCTAAATTCTTGGGTGTATTCAGCCACTGATCTCCACCCCTGGTTTATAGTTTTCATTCTAATTCTAGTCTTGCATTCAGCAAAAGGATCTTCAAAGCTGGTGAGTAAGGCTGCCATGAACAGGTTGTATTTCATCAATCGAGGGGCATGTCTATGATCCTCCATCGCCTCATTTAAGAGATTTAAAGCTTGTGGAAGGCGGAGCCACGTCGCTGCGATACAGCTGCAATCTCGGGGCTCCGAGATCGCAGCTGATATCTTCGCCCTGGTCGGTCCTAACGGACCTAAACCGTCCCGTAGAGACGGTGATAGTAAGGGTGCGTTCTGCTGATCCCAGGGACATTGCAAAGTCCCTGGTTGATCAGAAAAGCCCTTTTACCATCGGCGGAGAGGCAGACATTAAGCTGCTGAAGCTGTGACAGCTCCGGAAGGAAGAGACAGAAAGAGAAAGTGTATCGGCTGGTGAGAATTTTCTTTTTTTTCGGGACTTAAGGACACTCTAAAATGAGAAGAATCCTGTAAGACTTTGGACAAAAACTGATAAAATTGACTTAGCGATTTTTAAAGAGAAATGTCAAACTGAGGCTTGGCTTTTTACTTTTACTTTTGTTTTCACTGAACTTCCATTGCGATCTAGTAACTGTAACCAGACTGGCTTTTTCTCTTATATTTATCTAATTTTTTTCTTTTTCTCTCCTTTTGACTGTTAATAGTTTTTTTAGAACAGAGGCTCCCTTTAGTAATTTTTTTTCCTTAAATATATATATATATATATATACATGTATATTTCCTTTTTTTATTAGGCTTTTCTGGGAAAGAAGGGAGTGGATTAAAGAAACTTTGTAACACTGCCAACTAGAGGCTTGAAAATACTTTATTGGAAGTTGAGAGGACTGTGAAAAAATCCTTTCTCAAGGACACTGGAACTTGATAAGATAGAGGAAGAACACTGGAGAATGTTTTAACAGGTGTTCTTTGGAACTCTATTACTAATTGAGTACTTGAAGCTTGGCTTTGGATTTTGTGGAGAAGCCATAATAAGAGCCTTGGATAATTAAATAAGATGCAGTGTGCTTTCTTTTAACCTTCTTTTAGCTGTTCCATCCCTCCTCTTCAATCCCACAGTATCTTGCAATATTTGTATATCTATTTTTTTTTGTTTGACTTTATTTTTATTTTTCCTCTTAAAGGGAAAGCCTCAGAATGCTTCTCTTTTTTCTTTTTGCTTATTGGGATTTTTGCCTTTTCTATTTTCATTTTTGATTTACTTTTATGGTTATTTTTTTTATTTTTTGAGACCTCCTAATTGGATTAAGGTGTGAAGAACCTGAAGAACTCTTTTTTTTCTTCTTCTTTTTTCTATTATTACTTTTTAATATTATTGGGTTTTACTCTTTTTTTCTTTTTTTATTATTCTTAATTTTTATTTTTGAATTATAATTGACTATCCCACAATAGGATTAAGGTTTAGAAGAACCTGAAGAATTTCCTCCTTTTTCTTTTTAATCTTCTTTTTCTCCTTCTCTTTTTAACTCTGGACTCTTTATTTTTTATTGGCTTTTTTAAAATGTTTTTCTTCTTCCCAATTGGATTATAATTGGCTATCTTATTAATTGGATTAAAGGAGCTTAAAGATCCTGAGTTATACAAATGAGTAAGAAAACTTTACCTTCTGGCAGTTCAACTTCTGCTCCTGCTTCTCCATCAACAGGAGGACGACTATCAATAATAGCAAAGCAAGGTAAAGCACAAATGGACCTAGCGACGATTATACAAGGAATACAAGAACTTAAAATGAGTATTGAACAAAGAACAGAGAGTATGGAACAAAGAATTGCGAAGACTGATGAAAAAATTGAAAATTTTCAACAAATGATGGCGAAACATGAGGAGAGACTCCAAAAAATTGAAGAGAAAGACAAACAAAGAGATGAGACAATTGGAAATATTGTTAGCAAATTAACAATGGTTGAACGAGACAAAACTGGGATGTTGAAGTGGGAGATGGATAGGTCAGAATTTTATTTCAGATTTCAAAATATAGAGGAAGAAAAAGGACAAGATTTGGCGGCTGTAATGATAGAAATCTTGGCTGGAGCTTTGGGGATAACAGAGGAAAAGATGATGGATGGAGTAGATGAGATATACCGTGTCTTCACAAGATATGTGATGAGGAATAAGCTACCAAGAGAGGTCCATGTCAGATTTACTAAAAAGACTATTAAAACACAAATACTACAAGTGGCAAGAGATAAGGCGTTGAAATATAAAGACAAAGAGATTGTGGTTTTAAAACAAGTGCCCAGAAGAGTGAGAGAGATAAGAGAATATCATTTCTTGACCAAAATGTTATTGGAAAAAGAGGTGAATCATAGATGGTTGATCCCAGAAGGATTAATGTTCACATGGCAAGAACAGAGACACAGAATCGACTCAATTGAGAAAGCAGAAACATTCTACAATGAATTTTTTGGAAGAAGAGAAATAGAGACAGAAAAAGAGATCATCCCGACTGAACCCCAAGAGGACCAAATGGGAATGGGAAAAGAAGAAGGTGCAGCAGGTGGACAAATGGAGACCAAAGAACAACGTGAAGTAAGATCCACAAGAGCTGTCAGACCTAAATACAAAATATAATCATGGAGGAAAAACAATTGATTTCCATGAATATAAACGGATTGAACTCAGCTACCAAAAGAAGAAAAACTTTCCATAAATTAGAGAAGTTAAAATTTGATATAATTTGTTTACAAGAAATACATATTAAAAAACAACATCAACGATTATTGGTACGACCAAAACTGGGGAAAATTTTTACTTCCTTGACTAACTGTAAGAAAAGAGGAGTGGTCTTGTACATTAAAGAAACTATTGCAGCAAAATTGATTTATACTGATGAAGACGGAAGAGTATTAATGGTTGAAATAGTGGATAACAATACAAAAACACTCCTGGTTGCAATTTATGCTCCGAATGATAAGCAAGAAGAATTTTATAAAAAGTTACATATGAAAACAATTGGACTGGACTATATCAATATAGTTATGATGGGAGATTTCAATGGAATTGTAGATAATAAATTGGACTATACAGCGACAGCATCAAGACAAAACAGAAAGACTCTCCCTAAATCCTTTTTCAAAATGATAGATGAATTAAATTTAAAAGATATATGGAGAGAAAGAAATGGTAAAACTCAACAATATACTTTTTATTCAAATAGACATCTATCATGGTCCAGAATAGATATGATTTGGACTTCATCAGAATTAATATCTAATATTCAAGAAATAAATATTGAAACAAGTATATGGGCAGACCATAATCCAATGACAATTAAATGGAAAGGACAAAAAGAAGATCTAGATGGACATTAAACAATACTATTTTAAAGGAAAAAGATTTCACACAATGGATGGGCAAATAATTGGCTTTTTTTCAGTGAAAATAAAAAGAAGATACTTCAATGCAGAATGTTTGGGATACAATGAAGGCATATGCGAAAGGATTAATAATGGACTATACAAAGAAAAAGAATATTAGGAAGAGGCAAACTATTAAAGCTTTAGAAGATGATTACAAAAACTGGAAAAAGAGTTGCAGAATATGCCACAGAAAAAAAGATATTAAACTCAAAATGGATATAATTAAACATAAGATGGGTCAGGTAGAGAAAGAAGAACTGGCACAAAAAATTAGAACTATTTTGAAGATGCAAATAAGCCAGGTAGATGGCTAGCATACAAATTGAGAAAGGAGAAAGAATCTAGGAAAATATTACAGCTAATAGATGATCAAGGTCAAATGTGTTATGGTAATAAGGAGAAAAAGGTAATTATTCGAGACTTTTATGGACAATTATATAAACAGGAGGATTTTGATGAGGAAAGAATTAAACTTTATTTACAAAATGCTAACTTACCTAAGATATCTGAAGAGACTGAAAAAATGTTAGAAAGCACTATAACAATGATGGAACTAACTGAAGCATTCAATAGGCAGAATAATGGAAAAGCACCAGGTCCAGATGGACTCCCGGCAGAATTTTATAAAACACTACAATAATAGTTGAGCACTCCACTGTTAGAAGTCATGAATGAAGTTATGTTAAATAAGAAAATACCTAAAACATGGTCAGAAGCTTATATTACACTTATTCCAAAAGAAGGGGCCGATCCATTACAAATTAAGAACTATAGACCTATTTCTTTACTGAATGCAGACTATAAAATCTTTGCTTCAATTTTGGCAGAAAGGCTCAAAAGATACTTAAATAACTTTATTCATCCTGATCAGAATGGATTCCTGCCAAAGAGACAAATTAAAGATAATATGAGGGTAATTCTGGACACTTTGGAATATTATGAGGCGCATCCTGAAAAACAAATGGCTTTGATATTTCTAGATGCCCAAAAGGCATTTGATAATGTGAATTGGAGATTCATGTTTTTGTTATTGGAACAGATGGGCTTTGCTAGAAAATTTATTCAAGCAATAGAAGCCATATATGATAAGCAAACGGCAAAAGTAATGATAGAGGGAGAATTTACAGACTCTATTAATATAAGAAAAGGCACAAGACAAGGATGCCCATTATCACCTTTGCTATTTGTATTGACTTTGGAAGTGCTGAATAGAAATATTAGAGAGGATCCAAATATAAAAGGAATGAAAGTTAAGAAGGAGGAATTTAAATTGCAAGCCTTTGTGGATGATTTGGTCTTTATTCTGGAAGATCCTCTAGAAACTGCTTTAAAACTATTGGAAAAGATAGAGATGTATGGTGAGATGGCGGGTTTGAAAATAAATAAAGATAAAACAAAGATTTTGACAAAGAATATGTTATTAAAACAAAGAGATGAATTGGCAGACTTATTGAAAATTCAAGTTACGAATAAGGTTAAGTATTTGGGGATACATTTGACATCAAGATGTACCACATATAAAAAGATATTTTTTCTTTCCTTTGTTATTTGATATCATATCTATAAAATGTTTTTAGGATAGATTTGGTATGATTATATGATTTGTTATAAAATAAATTACGTAAATTATAGTTATCTCGTAAAGTATGAATGAATAAAATTATAGTCAAATGATTGTTTAATAGTGATACTAGGATATATAATTTTTGATTGATAATATGAGTTATTGTGTAACATAACTGTAATTGAGACTACGAAATGAATGCACAAAAACTGGTAAACCAACTGACACACTGTTTGTATATATTTATGAAAGAAAGCTGATGTTTTTATGTTTTGTCTGTTTTGTTTGTTTTTAAAAACTAATAAAATTGTTTAAAAAAAAAGAAATAATCTTTGAAAATATGCTTAAAATGATGAATAAAATATTGTAATCTAGTGGAATGCTTGCTAATAAACAAATGAGATAAAGTGAATGAGAGAATTAAATTAGGAAAGAATGGGAACATTTTAATTATCATTAATGATTTATAAAATATAAGTGAAGAGAAATATGGAAAAAAAATAATTATGGAAAGTTTATAAATGTTCCCAAGGAAGTATGATATTTATTTGAAAAGAAATGTTAAAGATGTTAAGATGTTAATGAATATTAATGATAGAATTGAATTGGAATGGAATGAGTGTTTTATTTACATATATCTATAATCTTTTTTTAAGAATATAGTGTGTACTTTAAGAATGTACTAAGCAGAATTCGATTGGAAGTTATGTATTATATTGAATGTTATAATCTTAAAGGTATACATTGAAGCTTAAATAAGAGTTGAATGGATAAAATTAAAAGATATAAAGGCGTCATACTCCAATTAGTAACTACAGGAGAAAATTTGTTTAATGAGAAAAAAATAATATGAAATTGAAACAGGACAGACAAAAGTATAAATATAACGATTTGAATTGAGATGAGATAATCAAAATAAAGTTGAGAAAATTAAAAGAGGGGAAAAACTATGTTGAAAATGTAAAACAGTAATAAGATATGGAATAGAACACAAGAATGAGCATGAAATTGAATTTGTGTCTGTATGAAGAAGTGTAACCCGGGACCATGCTATTTTCAAAAAAACCGATGTTTTATTTGTATTATGTTTTTTTTGTGAAAACACAAATAAAATTTTCAAAAACAAAAAAATGAAATAAATGCAGTAGTGTAAGGCATGTGACAAGGCAGTCAGCACCCCTTCTCCTTTAGAAGGACATCATTCTCACAAATGATTTATTTCTTTTGTTAGATGTTTATCCTGTCTTTATTATTTTATAAGGAACTCAAGGTGGAGAACTTATCTAATATTCCTTCCTCCTCCTGTTTCCCCACAACCATAATCTAAGAAGTGGTTTGGGCTGGGAGAGAGTGACTGGTCTCTCAGCCATTTTTTCAAGCCTAAAATGGGACTAGAACTCAGAGTCTCTTGGTTTCTAGGCCAGCATCTTAAACATTACTTTGTTTAAACAGGAGGAAGGAATGTCATTATAACTTGTAAGAATTGCATGTGAAAACAGGGTTGGAGGAAACAAACTTGTAAAGCTGCAAACATCACAGATAACATTTCAGAATAATCTCCCATAGAATGATGCAAAAGACAAGGGAGGTTGTAGCAAATTACAATCTGAGGTGGACCTGTTAGTAGGAAAGGAGAATAGAAAGAGCAGTAACACTTTGCAAGATGCATCAAAACTAAAGTCAAGATGTTTGTTTAATTTATTTGCACAAGGCAAGCATTCTTTTTATTTGAAAACTACTCACTCCAGCGAGGTGAGTGGCTGGGCGTGACAAGGAGTGGCTGGGAGGGGAGGGGCAAGGCATAGCTGGACATGGAGAGGAGAGGCTGGGCGAGATGAGGCACCCCTTGACGTGAGTGACATTGAGTTGGCCACGCCCACCCAGTCACATAACCACCCAGCCACACCTACTCAGCCTGTCATTAGGGCAGAGAACTGGTTGTTAAATTATTTGAATCTCACTACTTCCTGGAACCAAGCTACCTGTAACAGTGGCCAGCTAGTAGCCTGTGTTTGGGAGGCTTGCAAAACAGCCTACCTGCATCTGAACAGGGAAATTCTATCTACTAAAACTTAAAATCCAAATCTGATCAAATGTTTTCTTTTGACTATCGCTTTCTTGAGACATGAATCTAAAATACATTTAAGACTCTAAAATGAATTGTCTTATTCCTTTGATAAGACTGAATGAGCAGTGAAGTAGTAATTATAAAAGATAGATAGATACAGTGGTGGGATTCAGCCAGTTCTAGCCAGTTCAAGCGAACTGGTAGGAAAAGTTCTGGCTGGCCCTGCCCCCACCCACCCTGCCCCTTCCAGGAGTCTCCACTGCCCCATTTTGGCTCCCAGGTAAGTGCAGGGCGGCCCACTAGGCCCAAAATGGGGTGTGGGGGTGGTGTGCCCCATTCTTGCTCCCAGGGGGCTGCAGGGAGGCCTACTAGGCTGCATGACTGGGAGCTGTGATGATCAGCTGGGAGAAGGCAATGGACCAGCAGCCCCATCAGCTGGGAAATTAGTCAGTCAGTTCAGTCAGACCTTACAACTTCGGGAGATCTTTTTTACCCCAAGAAGTTGGAAGTCTGACTGAACATTTTTTAAACATGGTCTTCTTTTGTTGCCCTGCATGGAGGAGAAGGGAGCTGGAAAGCAGGTTAGTGAGGGAATGGTGGGTGTTCTGGAATGGGGTGGAAGTGAAAATTTTGTATTATGATTGCTTATAAGTAAGTAGGAACCAGTAAAAGAGGAATGGAAAAATCCCTCTCTGTAGATAAGCGTTTTTCAGTCTTGGCAAGTTTAAGATGGGCAAACTACATGCTGCCTTGCAGTGGTGGAATTCAAAATTTTTTACTACCGGTTCTGTGGGTGTGGCTTATTTGGTGGGTGTGGCTTGGTGGTCATGTGATTGGGTGAGTGGCTTGGTGGCCATGTGACTGGATGGGCATGGCTTGGTGGTCATGTGACTGAGTGGGTGTGGCCAACTTAATGTCACTCACATCAAGGGCTGCCTCACCTGGCCCCTCCCTTCCCAGTCATTCCTTGTCACACCCAGACTCAACTTATCTATAGTTCTGTAAAAATGTTGTTCACCTTTTTTTGACTTTATTATCTACATACTATAGATGTATTTTCATGGACCACTGAAAGGAGGAAATGGCTCACATGCTTTGCCCAAGAGTGTGATAGGCAATAGGCTTTTAAGGGGCTGCCAGAAAGAAGGGGGGTGTTGTAGAGCGGCGGAAGGAAGAGGCAAGAGCCAGAGTGAACAACGAACAGGCTTTATTACAGGGAATAAAGGGTTGCCGCGTCTGCCTTCTAACTAGCAGGTTAGCTGGCGGCAACGGGCTGGCTCTGCTCGACAGCCGGCTTTTATAGCCGGCTGTCAAACGGAGCCAGCCAATGGGAGCGGCTGGTGCTCCCGCTCAAACAGCGGACCTGGTTGGGGACTCCAACCAGTTCCAAAGACATAACACTCCTTTCCCCCAGCTGGGCACATGCGTAGTCCTTTAGGTAAGTCGGTTGTCTGCGCTGGCGACAAAAACGTCGCAACCGGGTAAACTGCTGGCTGGCGTCAAGTCCTTGCCCCCGGGAATTGCCTCGGAGGTTGTTGGGGAATGGGCTAGGTCAGGTGTGGTGTTCTGCGAGTTCGGTAAGTCCCCCTGTTCGGGCTGACCTTGGCGAGTCGTTAGGTCCGGCTGGCAAACAGGTTCGCTTGGCTGTTGGTTCGGTGTCTCTAGTTGGAAACTCGGGTCCTCCAGCAAACTCTCCTGGTCGACGGGGTGGACCGGGTCCTGCAGGGAGCTTCCGTCTGAGCAGACTGGTACCGGCAGGGAGTCCTTGGTGCTGGAAGGTTGGGCTGGGTCGGCATCTCAGTCGCACTTCTCCATCGCCTTCTGAGTTGGTCCACGTGTCTCCGCCACAGCGTCCATCCTCCAGGAGGACCCTGTAGGATCTAGGACCTGTGACTGACACAACTTGACCTGGTACCCACAAAGGATCCCCTGCATAATTCCTGGCGTACACCAGGTCATGCAGGACAAAGTCCCTGACCAGACTGTCAGACCCTAAAGGGGCGTCTGGGCAGTAGTGGGGATGCAACCTGTCCAGGGTGGTCCTAAGGCGTCTCCCCATCAAGAGTTCAGCAGGGGATTTATTAGTAGCGGTGCATGGCGTCGTATGTTGGCTCAGAAGGTAACGTGACAGTTTAGTGTGCCAGTTTTCCTGGCCAAATCTGGCGAGTGCCTCCTTGGCTGACCTGACTGCCCTCTCAGCCATCCCGTTGCTAGCGGGGTGAAAGGGGGCTGTAAGTATGTGTCTGATGCCCAAGTTAGCAACGTACATACTGAACTCACATGACGTGAACTGCGGGCCATTGTCAGACACCAGCGTGTCAGGGAGTCCGTGGGTAGCGAATAAGCGGGTCAGAGCCTTAACTATTGCTTGAGTGGTAGTCGAGGGTAGCAGGGCCAAGTCTATCCATTTGGAGTAGGAGTCCACTACCACCAAGAAGGTCCTGCCATGCACCGGTCCAGCCAGGTCGATGTGCAGGCGAGACCAAGGGGCACTAGCACTCTCCCACTTGGTGGGCGTGGCAGCTGGTGGGGCAGCCCTGGTTTCTTGGCAAGGTTGGCATGAGCTTACCCAGCTGGCGATTTGGGCATCCATGCCGGGCCACCAAACGTAGCTGCGGGCCAGAGCCTTCATCCTTACGATGCCGGGTGGCCCTCGTGAAGCACCTTCAGGATGGGTACACGAAGAGTGGCTGGAATGACTACCCTTGTACCCCACAACAGACATCCTTGTAGCTTCGATAGTTCCTGCTTACGGGTTTTAAAAGGAGCAAAGTCAACGGTACATTGAGTTTCCGGCCACCCCCTTCCCACCCAGTCCAGTACCTGGGCAATTATCTTGTCTTTTTTTGAGTGCGCAGCAATGTCCTCGGCTGTAACCGGTAATTTAAGTTCATTAACTTCAAAAATGGCGTGAACCGGTGCTGGGTCTTCGACTGGGACTGGTAGGGGGCAGCGACTAAGGGCATCGGCGTGACTCAAGTTTTTGCCAGGTCGATGCACCAACTTGAATGAGTAAGCGGCCAGGAACAAAGTCCATCTGGTCATTCTAGGTGATAGTACCTGCGGGGTTTGCTTATCCCCTGATAAGAGTCCCAGGAGAGGTTTATGGTCAGTTACAAGTTCAAAATGGTGCCCAAACAAAAATTCGTGAAACTTTTTAACTGCAGCCACCGCAGCCAGGGCCTCTTTATCTATTTGACTGTAGTTCCTTTCTGCCGTAGAGAAGGTCCTAGAGAAGAAGGCAATTGGTGCCTCGGAACCGTTGGGAAGTCTGTGGCTTAGGACAGCCCCAATCCCAAAAGGGGATGCATCAGCCGCTAGGACCAGGGAAGTCGTTGATCAAATTGAATTAAAACTGCATCCGATGTGAGTAAGGATTTGACTGACTTGAAAGCATGGGCTTCTTTGGGTCCCCAATGCCAGGGGGATTCTTTGTCTAACAGCCTGTGTAAGGGTTCAGCGATAGATGCTTTGTGCGGGAGAAATGAAGCGTAAAAGTTTAGTAGCCCCAGAAAAGCTTGGAGCTCCGTCTTGTTAGTTGGTGTGGGCGCCTCATGGATGGCCTTTACCTTGGATTCGATTGGGTGGATGCCAGAGGCGTCTATCCTATAACCCAGAAAGTCCACTTGCCTAGTGGCGATGGCGCACTTCTCCCTTTCAAGTTTGAGGCCATGCTGCCTAAACTTCTCTAGAACCGCTCTGACCCTCTGTATGAGCTGAGGTTTGTCAATTGCTGAGACTAAGATGGCATCGAAATAAGGGACAACCCCTGGGAGACCTTGGAGAATCCTTTCCATGAGTGATTGGAATATACCCGGGGCTACACTTACACCGAATTGGAGGCGTTTACACTTGAATGCCCCTCTATGTGTGACTATGGTTTGTAATTCAGCTGTCTGATCATCAACAGGGAACTGTTGGTATGCCTGGGACATATCTAACTTGGCGAAAATGGTGCCGGGTTCGAAGGTGTGTAACAGGAGCTGAATAACAGGGACAGGGTATGCGCTGACCTGCAGGTAACGGTTGAGGGTGGTTTTATAGTCTGCGCAGATTCTTAAACTGCCATCTTTCTTGAGTGGGGTGACTATGGGGGTCTCCCATTTGGCAAAATCAGTTGGTTCTAACACCCCTTGCTTTAGTAACTTATCCAATTCTGCGTCTAACTTGGGACGGATGGCGAAAGGCACCCTGCACGGCTTAAGGCGCAGAGGAATTGCCTGGGGGTCCACAGAGAAGGAGATGGGGGTGCCAGAATAGCAACCCAGCTCGCTGCTAAACACATCAGAGTAATCTGAAAATAGTGCATCTACGTCAGAAGTTGAGACAGCATGGATCCCAGTTACACTAAGGCCGAGGGAGGGGAACCAATCTAGCCCCAACAGACTGGGGAGGGCACCATTAACAACCACTAAAGGCAAATGGCCTTCAAAGGCTTGGAATTGAACTAAAAACTTGCCTTTCCCGAGGACAGGGATGTTCTTGCCCTGGTAGTCCCGCAGTGTCAGGTGGCATCTCTGTAGCTGCTTCTTCGACAGTCTGGGCTGGATCTTCTTTAGGGTTTCCCAGGAGATGATTGAAAGTGCAGATCCTGTGTCTACCTCCATCCTGCAGGGTTTACCTTCTAGGGAAACAGAAATTTTGATTTTATTAGGAGTCTGGGAAGTATGGTTAGCGTGGTAGCAGGTATAGCAGTCCTCCACTTGCCTTTGGGAATTAGAAGGTGGTGGAGGTCTTTGAGGCAAAGTACGCCCTGCTTGGCAGACTCTAGCGAGGTGACCCTTCTTTTGGCAGTTCAGACAGATGGCATTCTTAAACCTGCAGGATGCCCTAGAGTGGGAGCCTCCGCAGGTTAGGCAAATGGGAGGTTGTTTGGGGGCGAAGTTGTTTCTCTGCCCCGCTCCTACCTGTGAAGACTTCTGTTGCTTTAGGCGGTTAATGTCTGATGAGTCTGTGGGGTCTTCTTCATTGAGCACTTCCTCTGAATGGATGGTGGAACTGCTGGGCTTTAACGGAGTACCTTGAATTTCAGCTGCTGATTGGGCAGAGAGCTCAGCAGCTTGGGCTTCCTCCATGGCTAAAGCTAGGTTCAAGTCCTTTTTGCTAACAAACGTCTTTGGAGCCTCAGGTCTCTAACCCCACAGACGATCTGGTCCAATAACATGTCTTCTAAGTAGTCTTTGAACCCACACTGCAAGGCAGCTGTCCTCAGAGCTGCCATATACTCATTGATTGACTCTCCCTCCGCCTGTTTTCTAATTCTGAAGGCGTATCTCCTGGCTATCTGAGATGGTTTTGGCGAGTAGTGGTTGGAGAGGATTTCTTGGAGTTCATCCCACGGTGCGCTTCTGATAGTGCGAGGGCGACTAGTGCTGTAGCGGTGTCAAAAACTGCAGCTCCACAATAGCTGAGGAAGTAGGATTTCTTCCTGTGTTCAGCAGCGTCTGCTAAACCGATGGCATCGAGGAAATAGCTGAAACGATTTTTGTATGAGTCCCACGTTTCCTCGGTTGGTTTGAATGGTGGGAATGCTGGATTAGCATTCATTTTGAAGATGCAGGGTTCGTCCTCTTCAGTCGTATTTCGAAATTCGCGTTCTTAGAAGAACGCTGACGGTTTGCGCTGACAGGCAGTGACTGTCTCTCTAGGCTACGGAGGCTTTTTAAATTTCGCGCTCTTTGTGAGCGCCGGCAGCTGCGGCTACAGTGCCCGTGGCTTCGCTTTCAGTGACTACAGCTCAAAAGCTACGGAGGCTTTTTAAATTTCGCGCTCTTTGTGAGCGCGGCGGCTGCGGCTTCAGCGCCCGTGGCTTCGCTCTTCAGTGATCACAGCTCTTTTTGAAAAACACGTCTGGCTAGCCTTCGACCATATCCCACCTTCGTCGCCAGTGTTGTAGAGCGGCGGAAGGAAGAGGCAAGAGCCAGAGTGAACAACGAACAGGCTTTATTACAGGGAATAAAGGGTTGCCGCGTCTGCCTTCTAACTAGCAGGTTAGCTGGCGGCAACGGGCTGGCTCTGCTCGACAGCCGGCTTTTATAGCCGGCTGTCAAACGGAGCCAGCCAATGGGAGCGGCTGGTGCTCCCGCTCAAACAGCGGACCTGGTTGGGGACTCCAACCAGTTCCAAAGACATAACAGGGGGGATGTATTTTCCAAAGCACCAGAAGGCAAACAAGAAGCAATGGATGGAAACTGAACAAAGAAAGAAGCAATCTAGAACCAAAGAGAAACTTCCTGACAGTAAGAACAATTAACCAGTGGACCTGCTTGTCCCCAGAAGTTCTGGGTGCTCAATCACTGGAAATTTTTAAAAGACTGGACAGCCATTTCTCTGAAATGGTATAGGGTTCCCCCTAAAGTCCCTTCTAAGTGTTATTCTGTTATTCTGACACCTTTCCCAGGACCTCTACTCAGAGTTTGGCATCCTCAGTTTTCCTGCCGGAGCAGGGGCTTGGACTAGAAGAGCTCCAAAGTTCCTTTAAACGCACATGTATTTAGGCTTTGCACTATAGACATTGAATGCATGTAAACCCTGAAAAATATGTGGTAGTCCTGGGCAAAAGAAAGGCAGTAGTAGAATCACTCTAGGTGTAGGGACAGTGTAAAATATTAACACATGATAAATAATGGAACAATTAATAATAGCACAGTTTTCTCTGCCTATCTCTCTCCCTTCCTATTTCTTTTTCTTTCTTTCTCTTTGTCTCTTTCTGTCTTTCTCTCCTTTCCTTTCTTTCTCTCTCTGTCTCTCTCTCACACACACACCACACACACTCTCCCTATTTCTTTTTCTTTCTTTCTCTCCCTTCCTCTTTCTTGTTCTTTTCTTTTCTTTTTTCTTTTCTTTCTTTCTTTCTTTCCTTTCTTTCTTTCTCTCTCTCTCTCTCTCTCACACACACACACACACACACCCGTCAGCCTTCATTCCCTCTCACTCCAGCCACTTTACTCACAAGGGGAAACAAATCCAGCATTGAGGAAGTTTTGCAAGTTAATGAACACACATTTGCACAGCTCATTCAAACTTCTGTGGCTGGATTCCCCCCCCCCCTCCTCCATTACCTCTCACTCCAGCCACTTTACTCACAAGGTGAAATGAATCCAGCATTGGGAAAGTTTTGGAAGTTAATGAACACGCATTTGTACAGCTCATTCAAACTTCTCTGTGGCTGGATTTCCTCGCCCCCGCCGCCAGCCTTCATTCCCTCTCACTCCAGACACTTTACTCACAAGGGGAAGTGATACTTCTAGTGTCCATGGAGAATCCAGCCTTGGAGCAGTTTTGCAGGTTAACGGACCGCTGCTCCGCCCACAGTCATGTGTTTTCAAGTGGCTGCTTGAAAATGCATGGCTAGGGCAGAGGAGCAGTCCTCTTTTAAACTGGGGTGAGCAAGCATCAGGTGGGCGGGGCAAGCGAGTGAATGGAAACCAGGCGACCGGGTTGGGGGCGTGGCCAGCCAGATGTTGCTATTGGTTTGGCAACCCACACCAAATTCTTGCTACCGGTTCGTCTGAATAGGTGCGAACCGGCTGAATACCACCTCTGCAGCCTTGGGAATTCTGGGAATTGAAGTCCATGCACCTTAAAATTGCCAAAGTTGAGAAGTATGGGTCTACACTACAGCTTAGGATTTTCCATTCCTGTTTTATTTAAGAGTTTGGTGCAATTAAATAAATCAGTTATGGTTTCCTTAACAAATAGTGATTAAAGCGATATGAACCATTACTGGACTTTTTGTGAGAAACTGAAATTAAAAGTTGATCTGGGCTTTGATGATTAGATATGGGATTATGGAAATAATGTACACAAATGTTAATCTTAGAGTAAGAGTTTGATATGTACCAAAGAAAGTTGGAAGTCATTCTTTTTGTTTTCCTTCTTTCTTACACTTACACTCTTTCTTGCACGTTTACTCTTTTTCTTTCCTGTGACTTTTCTTTTTTCAAATCTGTTTTTTTATTTATCCCTTAGCTTTGTAATTTTTTTTATGTATGAAGGATCAAATACTCAGCCATTATAATTCTACATTCCTTATTTACAGAAACCATATCAAAATTTTGAATGAAATCAACTGGGAGCCATCACATATAAGGCAGGTTCTGAGTCCCACTAACCAAAAAGTATTTATCGATGGAAGAGAATATTTGTGGCTCAGGGTTGAATTGTGGGGTCCTTGGTGCTCTCTGAGCTTGATGGTTTACTTGCAGATATTTCATCACCAAACTTAGGTAACATCATCAGTACTAGAAGGGAGTGGAGTTTGCTCTTATTTTCATATAGGAGTGGCTTACCCTGTCAGTGTTGGGTTTTTTTAAAAAAACAAACAAACAGAACAAACAAAACATAAAAACTTCAGCTCTCTTCCGTACATATATACAAACAGTGTGTCGGTTGGTTCATCAATTTTGTGCATTCATTTCGTAGTCTCAATTACGGTTATGTTACATAACAACTCTTATTATCAATCCAAACTTATATGTCCTCATATCATTATTAAAAAATCATTTGACTATAATTTTATTCATTCATACTTTATGAGATAACTATAATTTAGGTAATTTATTCTATAACAAATCATATAATCATACCAAATCTATCCTAAAAAACACTTTATAGATATGATGTCAAATAACAAAAGAAAAAGAAAAAACAAAAATATTCCTTATTATCTAACATTCTAAATATTCTATTATTGTATTATATCATCCAACCATTGATAGAAAAGGTCCCAAATTTTATAAAATTGTTTATCTTCTTGCTCTCTAATTTCAAATGTCAATCTACTCATCTCAGCACATTCCAATATTTTCTTAATAATTTCTTCCTGCAATGGAATTTTGTCATTTTTCCAATTTTTAGCAAATACAATCCTAGCCGCAGTTAATACATTTACAATCAGATATTTCAAGTCTTTACTATATGCATCTGGTAAGATTCCCAATAAAAAGAACTCCGGTTTCAAATCTATGTGTTTCTTTGTCATTTTTTCCAACCACATGCGGATTTTAGTCCAGTATTTTCTAGCATCTTCAAAAGTCCACCACATATGGTAATATGAGCCAGGTATCTGATGACATTTCCGGCATTTTTCAGATTTATTCTTGAACATTCTTGCTATTCTTGTCGGGGAAAAGTGCCACCTGTAAAACATCTTATACAAATTTTCTTTATATGCTGTTGACATTGTCATTTTATAATTTTGAGACCACAATTTTTGCCATTTGTCTAGATCAATCCCATATCCAAAATTCTTCCCCCAAACAATCATCGTTTCTTCAACTTGTTCTTCTTCTAGTTTAATTTCTAATAAATATCCATACAGTTTTTTAATCACCTTTTCATCAGTATCTGTTGGGTATAACATTGATACACCAACTAAGTTTGGGTGAATAAATATATAAAACCAAGGTTTGGGTGTTTGTAACTTGTAGCTTTAAGCACCAAACTGCTTGTAATTAACTAATTAAGGGTGCGGTTACAAACGGCAATAAAAGGGCAGTAAGAGAAACGTAACTCTCTCTCTGCTTGTTTTGTCTGCTTGCTACTGTTTGTTTGCTACTGTTTGCTACAACTGTTTGAATACCTGAACGAAAGGACTATTTCATTGATGTGCTGATATCCTGTGAATACTCAGCGTTGTCTTCAAAAGGAAAGGTATCAGAGGAGAAGATATCTTTACAAGCAGATAAGGATATAGAACTGACTAGTGAATGGACTAAGTTACTGAATGGATATATTTGTGAATGACATATGGACTGATTGACAATGTTTAAACTCTAATTGGATTAAACAACTATTTAAACTACAAAAAACAGTGTTTGTCATCAGTGTGTGTAAACTCTAGGGCCCTTCCTCTCTCATTTGGCTGCCTGGCTTGACTGCTGCTGCACATTCTGTTTTGGGGGTTTGTCCCCAATCACTAACAGTACCTGTCAAAATCTTATCTAAATCAGTCAGTTTACCATAGAATCCCTGTTTTAGAATCTTCATCATACCTTGAATGTATTTGCACATATGAAAACCAATTCATCTTTATACCTTGTTCCTCTAAATTTTGCATCGATTTAAGTTCACTCTTTTCATCCAATATTTCCCCATATCTAACTGTTTGTTCCTTCTTATATATTATAGGATAAGAAAAAGCTTCAATAGTCGATAACCAGACTGGGATTTTCAAATAACATTTTCTCTTAATTTTCTCCCAATTCAACCACAAAGACTCCCGTATGTAATGTCTTCTAAAATAGCCCTGCGATTTAGTTCCCTTATACCACAGAAAAGCGTGCCATCCCAATAATAAATCATGTCCTTCTAATGTCAACAATCTCATCTTTCTTAATGTTATCCATTCTTTAACCCACATCAAATTTGCAGCTTGATAGTACAACTCCCAATTAGGCAAACCAAAACCTCCTCTAATTCTAGCATCTTGTAAGAGTTTTAGCTTTATTCTCGCTTTCTTACCTTGCCATATATACTTCAACACAATTTTATTTAAATCTTCAAAATAATCTTTTCCGAGCCTAATTGATATTGTTTGAAACAAGTATGAGATTCTGGGTAAAATATTCATCTTGATTGTTGAAATTCTCCCTATTAATGACAATTGTAGATTTTCCCATTTCTTCAAATCTAAGGCTATCTGTTGTTTAAGTTTAATATAATTATTCTCTTTTAATGTACTACATCTTGATGTCAAGTATATCCCCAGATACTTGACCTTGTTTGTGACTTGAATTTTCAATAGGTCTGCCAGTTCTTCTCTTTGTCTTAGTAACATATTCTCAATATTCTCTTGCTTATATAGTTGCCTGTAGAAGTCTCGAATAATTTCCGTTTTCTCCTTATTACTGTGGCAAACTTGGCCTTGATCATCTATCTATTAACTGCGATATTTTCCTTGATTCTTTCTCCTTTCTCTTGCTAGCCATCTACCTGGTTTATTTGCATCTTCAAAATAGTTCTGTTTAGCACTTCTAATTTTCTGTGCCAGTTCTTCTTTCTCTATTAGACCCATTTTATGTTTAATTATGTCCAATTTTAGTTTAATATCTTTTTTCTGTGGCGTTTTCTGTAGTTCTTTTTCAAGTCTTTTATACTCATCTTCCAAGACTTTAGTGGCTTGCCTTTTCCTGATATTCTTTTTTCTTATGTAGTCTATTATCAAGCCTCTAGCATATGCCTTCATTGTATCCCAGACATTCTGAATTGAAGTATCTTCTTTTTTATTTTCTCTAAAGAAAAAAGCCAGTTCTTTCTCGATCCATTGTGTAAAATCTTTTTCCTTTAAAATAGTATTATTTAGCGTCCATCTCGATCTTAATTTTTGGCCTTTCCATTTAATTGTCATTGGATTGTGGTCTGCCCAAGTACTTGTTTCAATGTTTATTTTTTGAATATTAGATATTAATTCTGTTAAGATCCAAATCATATCTAATCTGGACCATGATAAATGTCTATTTGAATAAAAAGTGTATTGTTTAGTTTTAGCATTTCTTTCTCTCCATATATCTTTTAAATTTAATTCATCTATCATTTTTAAAAAGGATTTAGGGAGAGTCTTTCTGTTTTGCTTTTTTGTTATTGCTATATAGTCCAGTTTATTGTCCACAAATCCATTAAAATCTCCCATCATAACTATATTGGCATAGTCCAGACCAATTATTTTCATGTGTAATTTTTTATAGAATTCTTCTTGTTTATCATTTGGAGCATAAATTGCAATCAAGAGTGTTTTTATATTATTGTCCATTATTTCCACCATTAATACTCTTCCATCTTCATCAGTATAAATCAATTTTGCTGGGATAGCCTCTTTAATGTATAAAACCACTCCTCTTTTCTTACATTGAGTCAAAGAAATGAATATTTTCCCTGATTTTTGGCTGTACTAACAATTGTTCGTGTTGTTTTTTAATATGTACTTCTTGTAAACAAATTATATCAAATTTTAATTTCTCTAATTTATGAAAAATTTTCCTTCTTTTAACAGCTGAATTTAGTCCATTTATATTCATTGTAATCAGTTTTTTCTCTTCCATGATTATATTTTGTAGTTAGGTTTGGCAGCTCTCGTGGATCTTGGTTCACGTTGTTCTTTGATTTCCACCTGTCCACCTACTGCGCCTTCTTCTTTTTCAGTCCCCATTTGGTCATTTTGGAATTCAATTAGTGAGACCTCTATTTCTGCCTCTTCCTCTCTCCTTCCAAAAAATTCTGTGTAAAAAAGTTCTGCTTTCTTGATTGAATTAATTCTGTGTCTCTGTTTTTGCCCTGTAAACATTAGTCCTTCTGGAATCAACCATCTATATTTCACCTCCTTTTTCAGTAGCATTTTAGTCAAAAATCGATATTCTCTTCTCCATCTCTCTTACTCTTCTAGGTATTTGTTTTAAAACCACAATCTCCTTGTCTTTGTATTTCAACGTCTTCTCTCTTGCCATTTGCAATATTTGTGTTTTAATGGATTTTTTGGTAAATCTGATGTGAACTTCTCTTGGTAAATTGTTTCTCATCGCATATCTTGTAAAGACTCGGTATACCTCATCTACTCCATCTATCATCTTTTCCTCTGTTATTTCCAAAGCTTTAGCCAGAATTTCTGTCATTATCGCAGCTAAATTTTGTCCTTTTTCTTCCTCTATATTTTGAAATCTGAGATAGAATTCTGACCTATCCATCTCCCACTTCAGCATCCCACTTTTATCTTGTTCAACCACTGTTAATCTGCTATCAATATTTCCAATCTTCTCCTCTCTTTATCTTCTTCTTCAATTTTTTGGAATCTCTCATCATACTTTGCCATCATTTGTTGGATATTTTCAATTTTTTCATCGGTCTTCCCTGTTTTTTGTTCAATGTTCTCTATTCTTTGTTCAGTGGTGTCTGATTTTGTCTTAAGATCTTGGACTCCTTGCATAATCATCTGCAGAGTCACTTTTTCTTGTTCTTTATCTTGCTTTAACATTGTCTGAATTAAACGTTGTCCTCCAGATGGTGGGGAGGAAGAAGTAGAGGTAGAGACACCAGAAGGTATGAGTTTCCTACTCATTTTGAACGATTCAAGACCTTCAAGTTCTTTTAGACTTTAATCCAATTGGTAAGGTAGCCAGTTATAATCCAAAATGAAAAATAAAAATAGTAGAAAGTAAAAAGCCCAATGGTAAAAAGCCCAATAGTAGTAAAGGAAAAAGGAAAAGAAGGAAAATTCTTCAGGTTCTTCTGGACCCTAATCCAATTATGAAATAGTCAATTATAATCCACAATAAAGAATAAAAATAGGAAGGAGGAAAAAGTCCAATAATAATAAAAAAAACAAAAGAAAAGTTTCTTCAGGTTCTTCACACCTTAATCCAATTGAGAAATCTCAGTAATAAAAAGAAACCAAAATAGACCAAGAACATAAATGGAAGAGCAGAAATCCCAATGAAAAAAAGGGGAAAAAAAGAAAAAGGAAAAATTCTGAGGCTTTCCCTTTAAAATAAAAAGAAAAAAGAAAAATATTGCAAAAATGAAAGTTTACAGTAAAGCTCTCAGTCTCTTCCTTTCCGGAGCTGTCCCAACTTCAGCAGCTTTGGGGCTGCCTCTCCGCCGCCGGCAAAAGTGACTTCTCCTGAATCAACCAGGGACTTTGCTGTGTCCCTGGGATCCACAGGATGTGCCCTTCGCGATCACCGTCTCTACGTGACGGTTTAGGTCCGTTTGGACCGGCCAGGGGCGAAGGTATCGGCTGCAATCTTGGAGCTCGATTGCAGACCGTACCGTGGCGACACCAGCTCCTCCCCTCTCCAAAGATTATTTCTATTTGTAACAATACTATCTTATGTACCTTTGCAGAATCCCTTTTATAATTAAGTTTTCACCCATTATCTCTAAACAGGCTTTCAATTCTTATGCCTTTCCCCTGTTTCTCTATATCTTATTTGTGTCCTTTATAACTTCTTTTCCTTTCCTTCTTCCCTCTCTTCTTCTCCCTCCCCTTTTTACCCCCTTGTCTCTACTTCTAATTCTCTCTTCTGTAATCCCCTCTTCTGTTGCTTTCTAATATTATACTTATTTTTCAAACTATTCTTCTTTTTTTGCGTGTTTTTTCAAATCTTAAACTTTCCATTCTCTTTCCCCTCTTTCCTTTTTTTTTTAAACAGTTTTATTAATTTTAACAACAAACAAAAACACATAAAACATAAAAACATCATCCTTTCCTTCATGAGTTTACAGACAGTGTGTTGGTTGGTTTACCACTTTTTTTTGTGCATCCATTTCATAGTCTTCATTGTAGTTATATTACATAATAACTCATATTATCAATCAACAATTATATAGCCTGATATCATTATTAAGCAATCATTTGACTATAATTTTGTTAGTTCATACTTTAACGAGATAACTATAGTTTACTTAATTTATTTTATAGCAAATCATAAAGTCATACCAAGTCTATCTTAATAGAATTTTATAAAGATAGTGTCAAATAAAAAAAAGAAATATGTATTCATTGTTTCCTAAGGTTCTAAATATTCTATTATTATATTTTATTATCTAGCCATTGATAGAAAAGGTCCCAAATTTTATAGAATTGTTTATCCTCTTGTTCTCTAATTTCAAATGTCAATCTACTCATCTCAGCACATTCCAATATTTTCTTAATAATTTCTTCCTGTGATGGTATTTTCTCATTCTTCCAATTTTTAGCAAATACAATCCTAGCCGCTGTTAATACATTTACAATCAAATATTTCAAATTTATATTGTATGTATCAGGTAAGATTCCCAATAAAAAAATCTCTGGCTTTAAATCTATATGTTTCTTTGTCATTTTTTCCAACCATATGCGAATTTTAGTCCAATATTTTCTAGCGTCCTCACAAGTCCACCACATATGGTAATATGAGCCAGGTATCTGATGACATTTCCAGCACTTGTCAGATTTATTCTTGAACATTCTTGCTATTCTTGTCGGGGGGAAATGCCACCTGTAAAACATCTTATACAGATTTTCTTTATATGCTGTTGACATTGTCATTTTATAATTTTGAGACCACAATTTCTGCCATTTCTCTAAATCAATCCCATATCCAAAATTCTTCCCCCAAGCAATCATCGTTTCTTTAACTTGTTCTTCCTCTAGTTTAATTTTCAGTAAATAACCATATAATTTTTTAATCACTTTTTCATCAGTACCTGTCAAAATCTTATCTAAGTCAGTCAATTTATCATAAAATCCCTCTGCTTTAGAATCTTTGACATACCTTCAATGTATTTGCGCATATGAAAACCAATTCATCTTTATACCTTGTTCTTCTAAATTTTGCATCGTTTTAAGTTCACCCTTTTCATCCAATATTTCCCCATATCTGTTTGCTCCTTCTTATATGTTATAGGATAAGAAAAAGCTTCAATAGTTGATAACCAAATTGGGATTTTCAAATAACATTGTCTCTTAATTTTCTCCCAGTTTAACCATAAAGACTCCCGTATATAATGCCTTCTAAAATAGCCCTGCAATTTAGTTCCCTTATACCACCGAAAAGCATGCCAGCCCAGTAATAGATCATGTCCTTCTAGTGTCAACAATCTAATCTTTTTTAATGTTATCCATTCTTTGGCCCACATCAAGTTTTCAGCTTGATAATACAACTCCCAATTAGAAAGGCCAAATCCTCCTCTAGTTCTAGCATTTTGTAAAAGTTTTAATTTTATTCTCGCTTTCTTACCTTGCCATATATACTTCAACACAATTTTATTTAAATCTTCAAAATAATCTTTGCCAAGCCTAATTGGTATTGTTTGGAACAGATATAAAATTCTGGGTAATATATTCGTCTTGATTGTTGAAATTCTGCCTATCAATGACAGTTGTAGGTTTTCCCATTTCTTCAGATCAAATGCTATCTGCTGTTTGAGTTTAATATAATTATTCTCTTTCAATGTAGTGCATCTTGACGTCAAGTATATCCCCAAATACTTAACCTTATTCGTGACTTGAATTTTTAATAGGTCTGCCAGTTCTTCTCTTTGTCTTAATAAAATGTTCTTTGTCAGAATCTTTGTTTTATCTTTATTTATTTTCAGATCAGCCATCTCACTGTATGTCTCTATCTTTTCCAATAGTTTTAAAGCTGTCTCTAGAGGATCTTCCAGAATGAAAACCAAATCATCCGCAAAGGCTTGTAGTTTAAATTCCTCCTTTTTGATTTTCATTCCTTTTATATTTTGGTCCTCTCTAATATTTCTATTCAACACTTCCAAAGTCAGTACAAATAGCAAAGGTGATAATGGGCATCCTTGTCTTGTGCCTTTTCTTATGTTAATAGAGTCTGTAAGTTCTCCCTCTATCATTACTTTTGCCGTTGGCTTATAGTATATGGCTCCCCCCTTTCCTTTTTTCCCTCACATAAAATTACTTGATCATTAAAGATGGCTTCTTCTTTGTCCCAATCTTCTTGTTCTGCAAGCGTTTCTTGTTGTTTCTCATAGTTCCAGATCTCCATTTCTAAGAGTTGAAATACAAAGCCAAAAAACCTCTCCCTTCTTGTGCATCTTCTTTGTTCTTTTTAAGTTCCATTTTCAGTTCTTCTAAAAGTGGTGCCATTTTAAACACTTTTAAACAACCACCCGATTGATTTTAGTCATTTAAATGCAGTAACCAAAAATCCAGAGATCACCAAGTAATCCAAATAATCCCAAGCTGTTTCTTCTTGCTTCTTTTTTCAACTTTCTCTTCCTGGGGTTCTACTATTTTGTTGCCAAGTTTCAGTTAAAATGTATCTTTTAGGAATCTTGTTGAGGTTTTAGTTCCAGGCAGTCTCCTCCATTTTTCTAGATCCTGCCCTTTTATTCTTTTTCTCTCCTTTCCTGCTTTTAAAAGCTTTTAAGTATCCAGAAATCTTTATTATCCCTTTGACATTTTATTTTCAGCTTAAATGCCTGTTGATGTCAAAGTGGATTTTTTTCTCAATTTCTTGCTTAAGTCTCTTAGCTGTCAGTATATAGAAGGAGGAGAAAAAACAAACCAAATCCTTTTCCTTTTCTCTCTCCTTCGCTGCTTCAAAATCTTCTTTGGGAACAATGTTATTTTTTTATAGTTTAAATACCAGGGTACCTTGCATTGTTGCTTTTGCAGTTTAACCCAGTCAACCAAGACTTTCACTTCTTATCTTCCTCCTGCACATTCTTTTCCGGTCGAGTTCTTCTTTGAGGTGGCCATTTCTGACCACTGCTGCAACCGCCTTTGGGAAAGTGAGTAATGGCCAGCTGAGGAGGAGAGATGTGGCTCTCCTCCACCCTGCTGGCAGTCTCCCCCCTCTTCACCACCTCTACGGGATGGCTTAGGCCCAAAGCCAGCCAGCTCGGGGCACTCTGGTTGCAAGCACGGATCGAAACTGCGCATGATCACGGTTTCGGTCTGTCAGCGAAGAAACTCAAACCGGAAGTCCTGCATTTATTTCATTTTTATCCATTTTATTTTTCTCTACTTTTTGGTTTATTGTTCAACTGATGGCATAGCCTGTGAAATTCTTACCTGTCTCACATGCCAGGGGTATGTGGGAAATCATCAGGTAAACACATCCATGTGACTGACAGGCAATGGCAGCAGAAATCACTAAGCAGCTACATTAAGACAGAAAGGTGGAGGCACCAGGGTGCAAAAAGCAGAGGATCTCATGGAGAAAAGAGCTGAGACATCCACCTTTCATAGAACTTGCACTGGTGCTTTTTCAAACTGACAGTGCAAAAATTACCCCAGCTCTACAATACTGGTGATCTTTTTAATGAGAAAAGTACTGACAGGATTTAAAAAGCAAATTCAACCATGTCCTTTTTTCGGTTTAATCAATTTTGCTAAACATGTCCCCAACTCACAATAAAATAGTGCCCACAACTCACAATAAAGCAGCACTGTTCTAAAATTTGAGGGGCTCCTACAAAAATGAGGGGGTCAATCTATTTTCCAAAGCACAACAAACAATGGATGGAAATTAACCAAAGAGAGAAGCAACCTAGGACTAAGAACAAATTTCCTAAGGGTGAGACCAACCAATGGAATAGCTTGCTTTTAGAAGTTGTGGGTGCTCCATCACTAGAGCCTTTCAAAAAGAGATGGGACAACTATTTGTCTGAAATGATATAGGGTCTCCTGCTCCAGCAGGGAGTTGGACTAGAAGACCTCTGAGGTCCCTTCCAACTCTATTATTCTATGTTCTAAATTGGGTGCTTCACATCAAAAGCAATACAGCTGGCTTGGACCACACATGTATTAAATTCAGGGCCTGTATGATCAAGCTGCATCATTGTCCCATTCTATATCTTTTCCCCCCAGGAAGAAACAAGAAATAGCCAACACTGCAGCTGCTATAAAATGTCTTGGGGAACTCCAGGGAGTATCAGCTGATCACAGAAGTGTTACTTAATATACTTTATAAAGAAAATGTTTGTAATCTTGTCCTTCTTCCTGAAGGGAAGAGGTTAATCCCATCCCTAGATGGGTGATTGGTGGGTTTCCTGGGTGTTTCCCTGGCCTAATCCTGTCAGTTTCTGTTTATTGACTTTATTCAAGGCATGTGTCAGCTGTTATCACAACTAAGTAGCCTGTTAAGTGGTTCTTGGCTGTCTGCCTGGAGCTATTCACTGAAAGGAAAGAGAAGGAACCCCCCCCCCCCTTTCACTTTATTTTCAGCCGGTTCTCCAAACTGCACAAGCAGTTAGCTACCAGTTTGGATGAACTGGTGTGAACTGGCTGAATCCCACCACTGGTTCCAGGCTACTAAGAATTTAGTTGAATATTGCAGTTCTCGTATGAACTTCCCAAGCTGTTATTTATCATTTATTTGGTTTGCATCAGAGACTGAAGTGGATATGAAGGCCTGACTCAGACAACAAGTGCCGCTTATCGCTTCTGAAATGAAACCTGGGTTTGGTCATATATTTTTCAACCTATCTGCATAAAAGGTAGTCCTCAACTTATGACCAGTCACTTAATGGCCAGTCGAAGTTACAGCACACTTCCCCAGAGCTACTTATGACCTGTTTTAAAGTTACAATTGCTGTACCCTTTCCCCAGTCACATGATCCCATTTGGGGCATTTGGCAACTGGCTCAACTTTAAAGAGATTAAAGAGAGTTGTAGTATCTCATGGTCACATAACCATGATTTGTAATGTTGTTTGAGTTTCCAGTGTTTATTTCCAGTTTCTGGCAAAAAATGACCTTTGGGGAAAATCCATTTGCATAAGGACCATGGCATTTGCTTAACCACCACCAAAAAAGGTCAAAAAAGGTCATGGCTTGACTTATGACCATAACAACTTACCGCCATAATTGCGGACTCACAAGGTATATAAATTGGCCTCATGGGAAGTGGAAGCCACAGCTGTCAGAATCCATAACTTTTGACTCGACACCAAATTCTGTATTTGTAGCTTGTGACAGCAAATAAGTGAAATAAATATTATTCTGTTAACTGGGTTCTGGCAGTGCAATGGATTGCAGAGAGGTGGCATGTCCAAATCCATATTTGGTTCAGTTCCTAAAAAACTCTCCAGAGCATAAAGTCTCCCGGATTTTAGCTGCAGACCACTCTCCTTCTTAGGCTCAGAAGATAATCAGCATGCAGCTGGAAGAGTTTTCCTTTATTATATCAGGAGTGGTTCAGTCTTCAAACCGGAACTGGAAAACAAAGCTAGGAGATACATTTTTCAGCATGTTTGTTGAATGGAAGCAAGCTGTGCAGAGGTGGTATTCAACCGGTTTGCACCAGTTCAGATGAACCGATAGTGGTGATTTGCCATGGGACCCCTGGCTGGCCACGCCCCCAACCCAGTCGCCTGGTCGCTCACTTGCCCTGGTCGCTCTCTTAGTGTTTCCTACCACATGGCGGCTGCAACGCAGCTCGGGTGGATGTCCTGCGTCTGCTGCACATGCGCACTGCATGTGCAGCTGCTACATATGCAGTGCGCATGTGCAGCAACTCCGGGACATCCGCCCACCTGCCCGTCCTTCTGGAGCACACTTTCTTCCTCTCCCGGCGGATGCGTCTCTTCCAGCCCAGCCCAGCCTGGCCAGCCAGCAGGTGGCCACATGTCCAGCTACCCCTTTTCAGCGCAAGAAGCATCCCTCAACCAGCCGACTGCTCTCCTCCTCCTTGGCCATACAGAACAAACAGGCAGAGAAGGAACAGAGCAGTCGGCCGGTTGCACTGAAAAAGGGGCGGCTGGAGACCAAAAAAGAGTCACCTCCAGCCACCTCTTTCGCAGCGCAAGAAGCCTCCCCCAACCGGCCGACTACTGTCCTCCTCGGCCATAAAAAACAAACAGGCAGACAAGGAGGGGAGCAGCCAGCTGGTTGTGCTGAAAAAAGGGGCAACTGGCGGCATTGGAGAAGTGGAGCAAAGCCACTGCAAGAAGCCTATAGCTGCCGCATGTTTTTTTCGGTGCTGGAGGAAGGAAGGTAAGGTTTCAGGCAGTCGGGAAAGCTGCCTAGCCTGGAGCTGCCAGCGGGGGTGGGGGTGGGGGTGGGGGGCTGCAGCACATGCCTCTCCTGAATTTCCCAGCCCCAAAAGCAGAAGGGGCGGGGAGTTCCCGCCCACGGCCCCTTTGTTGGACCTGCCGGCTTTTTTGGGCAATGCGGGACCAGAGACTGGCCTGGAAGAAACCTTGTAACGAGCAATGGTGCCGGGCACTTGGAAGTGTGTGTGTGTGTGTGTTTCAGGTGGGTCTCCTCTCCTAGCTTTAGAAGGAGAGAAGGAAGGAGGAAGGGAAAGGGATAGAAAGGGAGGGAAAGAGAGGGAAAGGGATAGAAAGGGAAACAGAGAAAGAAGGGTAAAGAGAGAGGGAGGGGGAGGGAGAAAGAGAAAGAAAAAGGGAGAGAAAGAAGAGAGAAGAAAGAAAGAAAAGGAAAGAGAAAAAGGAAGAAAAGGGATAGACAAAGATGGGATGGAAGGAAGGGAGAGAAAGAAAGGGAGGAGAAAGTGAATGGGATATATGAATGAATGGATGGATGGATAGATAGATGTAAGGAGGGGGGGAGGGAGAGAGATAAAAAGGAGAGGAAGGAAGGACACAAACCCTGGCTTCAGAAGATTCTTTGAAACAGCACAGCAATCTGGGGCTGGAAGGGATCTCAGAGGTCATCTTCTAGTCCAAGGGTCTTCAAACTTGGCAAATTTAAGACTTGTGGACTTCAACTCCCAGAATTTCTGAGCTAACATGACTGGAGGAGGAATTCTGGGAGTTGAAGTCCACAAGTCTTAAAGCTGTCAAGTCTGAAGACCCCTGTTCTAGTCCAACCTCCTGCTCCAGCAGGAGATCCTCACAGAATCATAGAATAGCAGAGTTAGAAGGAACCTTGGAAGCCATCTCGCCCAACCCTCAGCCTCTGGTTGCCTCGTTGCCACCAGATGGTCGGCCCCCACTTGTCAAGCCAAGAGAGCCCTAGTATGACCATCTCCATCATTTTTGGAGCTATTACGAGTCAGATTGATTGCCAGTGGTCCACTAGCTCTAGCCTCACTGGTTCAGTCAGGTGGGTGGTGTGGGCTCTTTACTCTGATCCCTAATTTCAGGACCATTGGTAAGTTAATCAAACATCTAGTGCAGCCTGAGCCTAGTAGGGCTTCAAAAGTGCCCTGAGTCCCTGTATTTGGGGCTGTGAGGCATATCGGGAAGGTGAAAGGGTGGATAGGCTCACTATCGGGTTGTTTTCCTCTTGTCCTCACTGTCATAGGGTTCCGGCGATTGCTTGTCATCAGCTGGAGTTCCTCACCTTTTGGCTGGGTAGAGAGGGACCTCTACAGCCTGGAGGGCTTTTCAGGACTTGTTGGCAGCATGCCTGGGGCTTCATTCCAGTTGCAACCTGGGTGGTGGCTCTGGCTTTGGTTTGGGAGCTGGAGTTGCACAAGCTGATGCAAAGTGGCCTATCCATCCACATCTATAGCATTTCAACTGGCCTCGGGAGGGATGGTCTTGGGGCTGGCTGGGTTCCCCCGGCATCCCATTGGCCAGGTGGTCTCCCATCTGGTTGTCCTTTCTCTCTAGGACCCAGTTGCCTTTGCATGTCTTTGCCGTGCAAACCACAGTCAATCTTTATGGCTACTTGAAACCAGTCAGAGTCAGTTGGGAATCTCCCGATAGAGAGTGGCTTGGCTAATTTGCTTGTCTAGGCTTTCTCTGAAAAAATGGACTAGTAGCTCCTCAGGCCAGAACGGTAGTTTTCCCATGACCCTTCTGAACTCATGGATGTGTTCTTTAATGGGTTGGCCTCTCTGCTTTAAATTCTGAAACTCATTCTCTACATATTGATCCTCCTCCACCTCCTCAAAACTGCTTTCTAGCTTTTGCAGGAATTCATTGATGTCCTGCAGCTAGGGGCTCTCCTCCTATGGAGGGCTGCTAGCCATTCATTTGCTTCTCCCTCTAATCCAATGGTGATGGTGTTCATCATGGTTCTATGTGATGGGTAGAGGTGTCCATAATGATATAAATGGACTCCTGTGAAGTCAAGGAATAGAGCTAGCTGATAATGGGTCCCCAACGAACTTCCCCCTGAATCTGGGTGGCTCATTCAACACTGCCACTTCCTCGTCTTGTTGGGCCCCATCTGCCTGTGCTTGGTGTGCTTGTTGGTCTCCATCAGCTCTAGCTCATGAGGTGGGGCTCGCCCCCCTTGGGCAGTTAGCTTGTGGTATGGGGGAGCCACTGGTGGCAGCCTTGGGCTCAGTTTCCTTCCTGCGGGTGGAGAGGGGTGCCTGCATTCTCGTCTGCCTCCCCATTTCTGGTCAGGTAGGTGCACGTGGGTACCCTGGGGTTGCTCTGTGGTTAGGTCCAGCTTAAACTTAGGGCTGGTTAATTGGAGCTTACGGGTTGGATTTGGCTTCTCCCTTCTAGGAGTTTGGTTGCACTCCCCATCTCTTTCCCCCTTTCTTTTGGGTGGCACAACGGCCCCACATTGCGAAGGGTGGCATGGTCAAATCCCTCCCTCAATTTCTCCAAGGATTCACCTAGGGTCCCAAGTAGGGATTTGGGGGTTCTGACCTCTTCCCACTCCTTCATCCACTCCAGTCTTCCTAGTTCACTTATGGGTTGCCCCAAACGACAGGAGCTAGGGTGGGGGAATTCGGCCTCAGCTGCTTTGGGGATTTTTTTCCACCAATTCTCATCCTTTTCCACTTCAGTCGCTGAGACAGGCATCCCAGACGACTTGGTTTCCATGGTCAGAGACAGCTGCACTTGGGTTCTGATTGGGCTGCTGGTTCCTGGAATTCCCTGGATGGGGGTAGGATCTGCCTACTTCTGGGTTGCAGGGAGCAGGCTTTCTTCAGAGACTTCGCCCTCTGCCATGGTGGCTTGAGTTTCTCACCCCAGGTATTGGAGAGCAAGTGGAGAGTCTGGGACTCAGGTATCCCAATCGTTTTTGGTTAGTTTTGGGAGAGCTGGCTTGATGTCAGGGTTCCAACAAATGCCCTAATAAAATTAGGAGTCTCAAGCTGCTTAGCAAGAAAAATCCAGTTGTTTATTAGGAGCACCATGTCAGCATGACCTAGGTGAAGCCAGCTCTGACTCGGCAGCAGGTCAGGAAAGCTTTGTGAGTTGACAATGGGGATATTACAATAGTCATAAATGTGAAAAGTGGTCATAAGTCATCACTAAAGGTCTATGGAGATTCTTAGTCATCCAGGTCATGGTTGTCCCAAAGACATCTGGACTTTCTGGTTTTTCTTTGAAGACTTTTCTCTGAGAGAGCTGAAGAAGCTTCTTGGATGAAAAGCGAAACATCTTCAAAGAAAAACCAGAAAGTCCAGTTGCCTCTTGAAAAAGCACCTTTGGGAAGGTCATAAGTCACTTTTTCCAGTGCTGTTGTAACTTCAAACGGTCACTAAATGAACTGTTGTAAATCGAGGACTAACTAGTTTCTTTGTCTGGACATCAGAATGTCTTCTGTTGACAAAAATGATCTCTGGGCAACTAATTTTAAATAATTGCCTATAAAAGAAATATCTCCCAGTTGTGTTTCCTGCATGACTGCTTATGAGCAGTGAAGCAGCACGTTACTGCAATTTCGTCCTTTCTTACATATCGGAGAAGATCACAAAATCTTGTTCTTGGTGGGCTTCCATCTGAAGGAAGCAGGGAAATAACTTACAATAGTGGGCCCTGCTGCAGAGGAAGGGGGACAATATATCACCCCAACCTAACACGTTTTAAAGGTACTGGGACCGCAGTTTTTCAAATTTCTAGCCAACGTGCCTGACTCAGGGTTGAGAAGGTTGCAATGAAGAATGCCAATGATAGCTCCAGTTGGATGGAGTGGTCCTGTCTTAGTCTTTTCATTTCCTGACTCTGCAGTCAGTTTCAAAGGTCTCTTCTAGCCTTGGATGACTCTCTGCCTAGATTCACACCCTACTGTATGCCATAATGTACAGGTAATCCTCGAGTTAATAGTCATTCATTTAGCGATTGTTCAACATTACAAGGGCACTGCAAAAAGTGTCTTATGACTGGTCTTCATACATATCACCTTTACAGTATCCCCATGGTCATGTGATCAAAAGTCAGGTATTTGGCAGCCAACATGTATTTACAAGGCTTTCAGCATCCTGGGGTCATGTAATGGCCATTTGTGACCTTCTCAGTTGGCTTCTGATAAGCAAAGTCAGTGGTGAAAGCAGAATTTCCTTAACAACCATGTGATTCACTTAACAATGGTGGCCAAAAAAGGTTCTAAAATTGGGCATGACTCACTTAACCACTGCCTTGTTTCACAACGGAATTTCTTCTGGTCCTACAATTGTGGTCATAAGTCAAGTACTACTTGTAGCCTATTCAGTTTTATCTTATGGTATTTTGCAGATGCAGCTATCATGACTATCATTATTTCTGTCTTTGGCTCCTGTGTGAACCAAAGCAAATGTTTATTGAACCAGCCATTGCTGAATAGTATGAACCCAGGCTCTGCTTCTTAAAAACCCCAAGGGAACTGGTCACTTACGTACAGTGGCAACTCTGAAAACCTCCCCTTACCTTAATTCCTGAGGTTTAAAGCAAGCCATATGAGCGAGAATTGATGCATGCTTCTGTGTTTCTTGTTCAGGTAGAGGAAATTCGTGGCTGCATTGAAAAGCTCTCAGAAAACGTGGAGCTGGTAAAGAAACAGCACAGCGCCATCTTGGCTGCCCCCAACCCGGATGAGAGTGAGTGAAAGCCTCTTTAGCAGCCATTGCATATGCGTCCTCAGCCGCTCATACATACACACTGGAGATGCCCAGTGCTGTCTAACCAGATCCTGTGGGAGAGGTAGGGACTGCATGTGTAAGTCCATCATTTCAATCATCTCTCCAAATTGCTGGAAATGTGGCTGCAAAAGACAGTCAGTGAGATTAGAGAGCTAAAAGAGGGGGGAAAGCTTTTTCTCCTCTACTCACAAGGCTAGCAGTGGTGTTACTCACAGAAGCTTCAGGCTGGAGATTTAGAATCAGTAAAAGGGCAGACATTTGTATAAAAACATACACAAGTAGTCCTCAGTTAGGGATCCTTGGTGCTCTCTGAGCTTGCTTGTTTTCTTGCAGATGTTTCATTACCCTAACTAGGTGACATCATTAGTGCTAGTCCTGATGTTACTAGTTAGGGTAATGAACGTCTGCAAGAAAACAAGCAAGCTCAGAGAGCACCAAGGATCCCTCATTTCAACCCTGAGCTACAAATATTCTCTTTTATTAGTCCTCAGCAATCACACATTCAGGAACCATTCATAATTAGAATAGCGCTTATGACTGGTCCTCAAAGTTCTGGCTGTCCTAATACACCAGCAGTCACATGATCATGATCTAAATGCTTCTCAGCCGGCTCACACTTATGATGGTTACAGAGTCCCACAGTCACATGACCAATATTTGTGACCTTCCCTGCCAGCTTTCCACAAGCAAAGCAGTGGGGAAGCCAGCAGGAAGATTGCAAGTTGTTCTGGTAAATCTCCCAAACCAGGTAGAAGTCACCCCAAGCCTTTCCCTTGTGCTTTGTTGCAACAGCCCCTTGCATACACCTGTGCTCTCCCACCATATGGAAGCAGCAAATTATCTGCCTGTCAGTCTCCTTGTGAGTTGCCTAGAACTTGCGCCTTCCTGCCAACTTTCTCATTGACTTTGGTTGTTGGAATCGAACAGGAAATTGCTAGGAGTTCCTCACTCAACAACCTGCAAACCTTACTGAACAAGCAGTGGGGACTTCCGGCTGTACTTCAGTTGGAGTGAGGTCTGCGATCATCCACGGCTTTGCCCCGAGCTCTACTCATTGGAGGGTCCCAGTTAGGACCAGAACGACCCTGGAGGGGTGGTGAAGAAAGGGGGACCACCTGACAGGTAGAGGAGAGCTGCATCTCTCCTCCCTGGCAAGGGAAACCCCCTCCAAAGATGAGCTGTATAGTGGTAGCCAAAATGGCTGCCATAAAGAAGGGAGGCAGTCTGAAAATCGAAGACTGTGCTGGAGCAAAGAAGCAGTGAATAGTGTGTGGACTGGGTGAAAATACTTTGAGCTACAAAAGGTAACCCCAATAAAAATAACAGGAAAGAGATCTCACAAAAAATTGGACTGGCAGCGATTTTAAAGTTAAAGAAAAATTTGGGAAACGTAAAGAATTTATTTTTTAAAACTTAAATGGAAGGGGAATAATTCAAAGAGAAAACTTTCACAAAAAAGAGCATAAAATTGGAATTAGTGATAGTACAGGATTTGGCGTTGGATAGGCATTACTTAAAATGCTGACATTGACTGAAAAAAAAAGAAGAAAATAATAGCTAACATTTGAAAATGTTGGCAAATCTGATGAAAGTTTAAAGAAACGGAAAAAAAGGTAGAAAGTGAAAACTGGAATAAGAGTGCCGCCTGCTGTTAAAAAAATCCTGTAGATCTCTTAAACCTTATGACCTATTTAATGTGAATTTAAAAGAAAAGGAATTGTATTACAACAAGACCCCAGAAAATTGGAACATTAAAATGAAAATGGTGGAGGAATATATGAAGATACTACCCCTGGTTTTTTTGAAAAGGAATAGACTGATTAAACTTGGGAAATAAAGACTTAAGGAAATTGGTCTTATAGATTGAAGAAAAACACTGGTTTAAATTAAGACTGTGGGACAATTGGATACTGGGACACAAAAATAAAATTAGCAAAATAAAAATGAGTGAAATATGCAAAGAAATAGTGTTGGAACTTCAAACTATAAAAGAAATGATAAACAGAAGCTTGGACTTATGGAATAAAATACAGAGCATGGAAGAAAATTTGGAAATGGTGATGCAAACTACAGAAGAACAAGGAATTCAGGAGGAGGAAGAGTTAAATAAAAGCAAAACCAGCAAAACAGGGCAAAGAGAGCAACAAATAAAACAAAAGGACAAAAAGGAAATCAAATTTTAAATGTTAATGATTGATGTAATTAATTAAGGGGAGAATATTTTGAAAGTAAAGCAACAGGAAAGGAAATTACAGAAAGAAGATTTGGAGATAACTTGAAAAAGAAACAGTGAAATGCAATAGAGAAGGGGGGAATGAACAAGAGAAAGGGTCAAAAAAATGATAGAAAATGGAAGGCAAGCCAGGAAGAGAATAACTAACATAGTAAGGAGAGTAAGAGACAATGGTTGAAGAATCAGCCTAACATCAATACCCAGGAAGATACTGGAAAAAATAATTAAAAAAACAGATCTGCCAACATCTAGAAACAAGTAAAGTAATAACTAGCAGTCAGCACAGGTTTGTTAAAAACAGATCACGCCAAATCTTATTTCATTCAACACAGTGACTAAATTAGTAGACGAGCAAAATACTGTGGACGTAGTATATACTTAGATTTCAGCAAGGCATTTGACAAAGTAGACCACAACCTACTTTATGGTAAGCTAGAAAAAAGTGGGATAGATAGCACCGCCACTAGATGGATTCGCAACTAGCTGACAAACCGTACTCAAGGAGTAGTCCTTAATGGGTCTAAGTCTACATGGAGGGAAGTAAGCAGTGGGGTGCCACAAGGTTCCGTCTTAGGCCCAGTACTCTTCAATATCTTCATTAACAACATAGATGAGGGAATAGAAGGGGAACTTACCAAATCTGCAGATGATACTAAGCCTGCAGGAATAGCTAACACCCAAGAAGATAGGCTCAAGATACAGATGGATCTTGGCAGACTAGAACACTGGGCTGTATCTAACAAAATGAAATTCAATGTAGAGAAAAGTAAAGTTCTACACTTAGGCAAGAAAAAACAAAAGTACACATATGGACTGGGTGAAACCAGGCTCAATAGCAGTAACTGTGAGAGGGATCTTGGAGTCTTAGTGGACAACCAGCTAAATATGAGCCAGCAGTGTGCAGCAGCAGCCAAAAAAGCTAATGCAATCCTAAATTGCATTAACAGAGGGATACAATCAAGATCAAAGGAAGTATTAATACCACTCTATAAAGCCTTAGTAAGATCACACCTAGAGTACTGCATCCAGTTTTGTTCACCATGTTATAAAAAAGATGTTGAGATTCTAGAAAAGCTACAGAGAAGAGCAACCAGGATGATTAGGGGACTGGAGGCTAAAACATACAACGAACGGTTGCAGGAACTGGGCATGGCTAGTCTAAGTGAAGAGAAGGACCAGGGGAGACATGATAGCAGTCTTCCAATATTTGAGGGGCTGCCACAGAGAGGAAGGAGTCAAGCTATTTTCTAAAGCTCCTGTAGGCCAGACAAGGAATAATGGATGGAAACTGAACAAGGAGAGATTTAACCTGGAAATAAGGAGAAACTTTCTGACATGTAAGAACAATCAACCAATGGAACTGCTTGTCCTCAGAAGTTGTGGGAGGGCCATCACTTGAGACTGTCAAGAAGAGATTGAACTCCCATCTGTCAGAAATGGTGTAGGGTCTCCTGCTTGGGCAGGGGGTTGGACAAGATGACCTACAAGGTCCCTTTCAACTCTTGATTATCTGTAATCTGTTAAGGGAAGGATAAGGATTCCACATGAATGGGTGCTTTATTAGTTAAGATATACAATTATTGATTTTGATAAATCTGGAATTAATACTCATAGAATTATTATTAAAGATATATAAAATATTAACTAGAATAAAAACAAGGATTAATATTTTAATTGGAATAAATATGGAAATAAGAATTTACCATAGGATAGTTATTTAAGATACATAATTGTTTAAGGAATATACAAGAAAACCAATATGATACTATGGGGAAGGAAATGCCATGTGGAACCTGATGAAGAACATATATGTATATAGTATATGGTAATAGATAAAAATGATTATATTGTTATTAGAATATATATGTTAAATGAAAAAAGATGGAAAGTATGCAATAATGTAATGAGATTAGAGAGGGACTTAGTTTTTAAAATATAATAGTGGCAAAATTAATATGAAAAAGGGGATAAATACTGGCTAATATAAATTAAGATGAATTTAGGAATGATTAATTGAATTATATAATTTGATAAAAATTGCAAATATGATTACAAGAATATGTATAAAATGATATTAAGAATATAGATATGAGAACATATGAGAATAATGAATGAAAAAAATGGTAATAGGTAATATGAAATCAGATAAGAAAGTTAATAGTTGGAATATGTAATTATGGTCATGTTTGCTTTTAAATGTTAAAGACCTGGAACCACACTGTTCACCCAAAGATACCGTATATTTAAAGAAATTAAAATAAAAACTATTGGCAAAAAAAAAGCAGTGGGGATTGTCAGGATTGTGCTGTTACACAGTGATATAGTCACTTGACATTGGACTTTATGACTGCATCACTTAGCAGTGGAAATTCTGGTCCCAATTACCATCATTAGCCAAGGACTACCTATACTCAAACTGGGGTTCTCTACCATCAGGTATAGCGATGGCCACCAGCATAGGTGCTTTTAAAAGGAGACTATTTTAGAGGGTACTAGTCTTGATAGCTGCTTATTACCTCCAGCATCACAGGGAGCATATCTGAAATACCAAGTTTTGGGGAATGTCAAAGAAAGGAGGGGTACCTCTCTGTACTAGGTTTTTGAGTTGAATGCACCTGATTGACCACTGTGGGATGCAGAATGCTGGATTAGATGTCTTCTTGACCTGACCCAGCATAGTTTTCTTTGGTTGTTAAGCTTCAGCGTCCTCTTATTGTTATTCATCTTGCAGAAACTAAGCAGGAATTGGAGGATCTCACAGCCGACATCAAGAAGACAGCCAACAAGGGGAGAGGGGAGGAGCTGGCGTCGCGACGGTACGGTCTGCAATCGAGCTCCAAGATTGCAGCCGATACCTTCGCCCCTGGCCGGTCCAAACGGACCTAAACCGTCACGTAGAGACGGTGATCGCGAAGGGCACATCCTGTGGATCCCAGGGACACAGCAAAGTCCCTGGTTGATTCAGGAGAAGTCACTTTTGCCGGCAGCGGAGAGGCAGCCCCAAAGCTGCTGAAGTTGGGACAGCTCCGGAAAGGAAGAGACTGAAAGAGAAAACGTGTCGGCCGGGTGAGAATCTTTTTTTTTTTACTAATATTTTGAGACTTGAAAGGGCACTCTAAGTACAAGAAGAAATCTAAGACTTTTTACAAAATTGAATAAGTGGCGATTTTTAAAGGGAGACGTCAAAGTGAGGCTTGGCTTTTTATTTCTTTACTTTTTTTTACTGGACTCTATCATGACTTAGCAGTTAACTGGACTGAATTTTCCTTTATATATATTCTTTTTTTCTCTTCTCCTTTTTGATTTTTTAATTTTTTTAGATTAGAGGCTCCCTTTAGTTACTTTTCTTTATATATATATATGTATATACTTTCTCTTTTTTTAAAACCTCAATTACGTTTTTCTGGGAAGGGAGGGGGAAAGTGAGAACAAAGAAACTTTGCAACACTGCCAACTAGAGGCTTGAAAATATTTTACTTGAAGTGGAGAGAACTGTGAAAGTCTCCTTCTCAAGGACATTTCAACTTGATAAGATAGAGGGAAGAGCGCGGCAGAATATTATTACAGGTGTTCTTCTGGACTTCTATCAACAATCTAACACTTGAAGCTTGGCTTTGAAGTTTGTGGAGAAGAGAGTCATAATAAGAGCCTTGGGTAATTAAATAAAGTGCAGTGTGCTTTCTTCTATTTTCTTTTAGTTGTGTTACCCCTCCTTACCAGCTTTACTGTAAACTTTCATTTTTGCAATATTTTTCTTTTTTCTTTTTATTTTAAAGGGAAAGCCTCAGAATTTTTCCTTTTTCTTTTTTTCCCCTTTTTTTCATTGGGATTTCTGCTTCTTCCATCCATGTTTTTGGTTTATTTTGGTTTCTTTTTATTATTGAGATTTTTTAACTGGATTAAGGTGTGAAGAACCTGAAGAAACTTTTTTCTTATTTTTTTTCTCATTATTATTGGGCTTTTTTCTTCTTATTTTTATCCTTTATTGTGGATTATAATTGACTATTTCATAATTGGATTAAGGTCCAGAAGAACCAGAAGAATTTTTTCTTTTCCTTATTCCTTTACTATCACTGGGCTTTTTAATCTCTATTATTGTTATTTCCCACTTTGGATTATAATTGGCTACCTTACTAATTGGATTAAAGTCTAAAAGAATTTGAAGGTCTTGAATCATTCAAAATGAGTAGGAAACTCATACCTTCTGGTGTCTCTACCTCTACTTCTTCCTCCCCACCATCTGGAGGACAACGTTTAATTCAGACAATGTTAAAGCAAGATAAAGAACAAGAAAAAGTGACTCTACAGATGATTATGCAAGGAATCCAAGATCTCAAGACAAAATCAGATACCATTGAAAAGAGAACAGAGAATATTGAACAAAGAATAGAGAACATTGAACAAAAAACAGGGAAGACCGATGAAAACATTGAAAATATCCAACAAATGATGGCGAAGTATGACGAGAGATTCCCAAAAATTGAAGAAGATGATAAACAAAGAGAGGAGAAGATTGGAAATATTGACAGCAGATTAACAGTGGTTGAGCAAGATAAAAGTGGGATGCTGAAGTGGGAGATGGATAGGTCAGAATTCTATCTCAGATTTCAAAATATAGAGGAAGAAAAAGGACAAAACTTGGCTGCAATAATGATAGAAATCCTGGCTGGAGCCCTGGGAATATCAGAGGAAAAGATGATGGATGGAGTAGATGAGTCTTTACAAGATATGCGATGAGAAAAAAATTACCAAGAGAAGTTCACATTAGATTTACAAAAAAATCCATTAAAACACAAATATTACAAGTGGCAAGAGAGAAGACGTTGAAATACAAAGACAAGGAGATTGTGGTTTTAAAACAAATACCTAGAAGAGTGAGAGAGATGAGAAAAGAATATCGATTTTTCACTAAAATGCTATTGAAAAAGGAGGTGAATTATAGATGGTTGATTCCAGAAGGACTAATGTTTACATGGCAAGAACAGAGACACAGAATTGATTCATTTGAGAAAGCAGAACTTTTTTACGCAGAATTTTTTGGAAGGAGAGAGGAAGAGGCAGAAAAAGAGGTTTCACTAATTGAATTCCAAGAGGACCAAATGGGGACTGAAAAAGAAGAAGGCGCAGTAGGTGGACAGGTGGAAATCAAAGAACAACGTGAACCAAGATCTATGACAGCTGTCAAACCTAATTACAAAATATAATCAGGGAAGAGAAGGGGCGTTGGTTCTTACCTGATACGCTTCTTTTCGTAGAGCTGTTGAGAGTGTCCAGGTTGGGAGGAGCTCCAGTCTCGGCTCTCACAGGCCGAGCTTGAGATTCAGGCACGCCTCTCACCATCACATGGTCCTCCGGGCGCGCCCCAGTTTTGCGAAGACGAGAAGGAAGGTCCTGTTCTCATCTTACTCAGGAAAAAAATATTAGTTTGCTCGGTCGAACAGCAGGGTTTCCCACCAGACGGCCTACGGGTGGGGCTGGACACTCTCAACAGCTCTACGAAAAGAAGCGTATCAGGTAAGAACCAACGCCCCTTTTCCATAGAGCTGTCTCGAGTGTCCAGGTTGGGACATACCAAAGCTTGGCTAGTCCTGCGGGCGGGCTCCCGTCTGGAATGGGACCTCTCCTGGAACCCTGATGACCCGCTGGAGGGCACGCCAACAGGAGAACCCCTCGGAGGTTGGAATGCCTCAACGAGAGGGCCTGATGAAGGAGACGGGGCTGTCTAAAGGTAGCCCTGCCGGGATGCCACAGATGCTTACTGAGACCGTGGGGCAAGGGAGACTAGGTAGAGCGGCCAAAACCTTGTTAGGGACCCGGTACGAGGAGCCGGGCAGAGGCGAGGATGGAAGTTCCCCTGAAAAGACCTAGCCAGAGTGAGGGGAGGCGCCCTCAATAACCGGAGGGTCACCGTTGCGAGGGTGGCAATGGGACGCCCTAGGGTGTTATGGGATAGACCCTGTTGGGAACCCCCTGAGAGAACTCCAGGTCAGAATGATGGAGGGAGACGTAAGGAGTTCCCAAACTGTGACCTGTGCTAGTGGGGACCAAGTTTGGTTCCGCCCAGAGCGAGGCGGTCGGCCCTGCTCAAGAGCCAACTGACCGAGGACCGCCCCAGAGGGAACTAAGGGTAGTAGTGAGGACCAGGGCAAGGGGTCCGTGTATCTGGATTATGAGGCTGTGGGCGGGGCCCAGAGAAGGAACCCCAGCTAACATGGGGTGGGGATAAATGTGTTGCCGGCCAGATGCCCTGGGGCAAGGTGAGGAGGACAAGGGTGCTCCAGACTATGAACCTGCGTCCGGGAGCCGTATGGTCTACCGGGAGTCTTGGTATGGAGAGGTAAGGCAGATATGAGGATTAGGCTTCCCCAACAGTTTGGGCAAGGCTGAAGAGAAAGAGATTTTGCAGGAGTTAAGTGTCAGAGTGGAGCCAGACTAGGCGAGAAGCCTGAAGAGGATTGGCTTTCTTGCTCTCCTTCTCCTCGTCTTTATATTTGTTTCTTTCTTTCCTTTTTTTTTTTTTTTTTTTTTTTGGGGTGGGGGCAGCCACCTGGGGGTGACTGCATTATCGGGGACGACGGAACGAACCTCTCCCGGATCCCCGGGAGGGCTTCCTGGACGAGGTGCCTCCGGACCTGTCTGGTTCCGATCGGTCGGGAGGCCTGTAGGGAGATGATTGGTAGTACCTGGGGAAGGAGGAAGAGCGGGAAGAACCTTGGCGAGAAGAGGGAGAGGAACCTCTGAAATCAGACCTCCTAGCAAGAGAAGGGAGATATTTGCGCTTGTTGCGGGTCTCGGCCAGGAATGGGTCGAGAACCGGTCCAAATAGCTTCCCCCAGAGATGGGGGCTGATGCTAGCTTAGCCTTGTTTTTACGTCCGCCTGCCAGTGGCGGAGCCAGAGAAGGCGACGGGCAGTGACCTGGGACGAGATGGCCCTGGTGGAGAATTTTGCAGCCTGGAAGGTGGCGTCTGCAGAGAACTCGGCTGCGGCCAGGATCTTGGCAATATCCTGGTGCGCTCTGAGATTAGCTGCGGGGACGTGCTGCTTGAGCTGCTGGAGCCACTTGATGGAGGTTCTGGTGAAAAAGACGCGGCCGTGGAGGCCCTGACCGCCCAGGCATCAGAGAGATGAGCGCGGCGCAGGGCCAGTTCAGCTCGTTTGTCCTCGGGCTGGAGAGCTTCGAGGGACTCGCTGGGAGTTGAGCGGGAGGCCAGACCTACTACGGGCTCGGTCCACAGGGGGGATCGAGCAAGGTAGAGAACTGCGGTTCAAGATTGAAAACCGCTTGTCCTGGGCGTTGGGAGGGGAGGAGGCCCCGAGGAGGCTAGCTGCCTTGAGACCATGTCAGAGAATATGGGTGGGACAGGAATCACTTGGATTCCACCACAGGCTGGGAGAAAATGGAGTCGGGAGGAACCCCGATGCCGCTGGGTTGGGTGGGGGGAGGGTTCAGGCCCGAGGTATTCCTGGCCTTGAACAGGAGGGACCTAAATAGATGTGGTTTAAACAGCCCCAGAAACGCGGGCTGGCCTGGAGAGAGGCCCTCGTCCTCCGACATGTCCCCTTCTGGGGGCTTGCTCCCAAGAGGAGTTCACTGTCTCGACAGACCCCAATTCGAGATCCTCCTCGTCCCCAAAGAGGGTAGGGTCCCCGAGTTCCTGGGCTTCCATCTCCTCCATCTCCAAGGGCAGGGTCAAGTCCCCGTGGAGAGCTACCTGACCATGCGAAGTTGCTGATCCTCGAGCCTCGGGGGCCTCAGGCCTAGGGGCCAGACCGGTCAGCTGCTGAAACTGTTGTGCTATCCCGTGCCGGATGGCCAGCTCCATCGCTCGTTGAGATTTTCGGGATTTCCACCGTGGGGGTGGGTGAGGCTCCTCCGGGCGCAGACCTGCAGCAGCGGGGGGGAAGGTGGCCTCAGGGGCCTGTCCAGGCTGCGATGGAGAGGCAGAAGCAGGGGAGGAGGGAGGATGGGTGGAGGTAGAGGGAGTGGGATTGGAAGGGTCCAGAGGCACAGAGCTTGACTCCTTAGAGCGTCTGTCAATCTCCTTTTCAAGGGCCCTGTGTCGCCTAAGGGCATCCCTTTGAGAGGCTTTGGATGTTTCCTGTGCTTGTTTGCGCAGGTGGTGAGACTTAGCCTTGGCCTTCAGGGAAGTGCCACGAGATGCATTGTCGTCTGCCATCTGGAGAGGAGAAAGGAGGAAAAGTTCTTGATTAACGTGAGGTGATTAACAAGGCTGGACACAGCCTAAGCAGGGGCCGGGAAACCCAGTACTGCGTTTCGCACCCCCTAGGTCAAGGGCAACAGAGGTGCTTTGCACGTTGTTGAGAAGTAGGGCCTAGCCCAGAAGCCAATTGCCAAAGATGGACGCAAAAACCGCCCTGCCGGGCGGACCGGGAAGGGGGATGGCGGAGCTGCTACCTCCCTTGCTGGGGAGAGACTGTGTAGCCAGTAGACTCCTATATCTAGAGGAGTACCAAGGCAGGATTGCAAGGTACCAGCAGGGATTTGGACATTCCAAGGATCTGCCCAGGAATCAAACACAATGCGGCCTGCAGGTAGGCCTCGAGCAGTGGCAGGCGTCCCTGGGGCTACCAACCAAAAATTTTAAAGTGCCATCATGGGTCCTCGGACAGTTGCACGTTTGGATGCGGCCTACGTAGAGGCAGGATCCTAGAGCACGTTTCGCACCCCCTTTTGATCAAAAAAATTTTTGTATTTAAAATAGGAGGCTGTTGCACAGCAGGGCCTAGCCCAGAAGCCAATTAGCCAAAAGTTGAACGCCAGGCAGCTACCCCTGCCGGACGGACCGGGAAGGGGAGGCAGAGCTGCTAACTCGCCTGCTGGGGGAAGGGCTACAGAGCCAACTAACCCTGGTTAGCCTGATAGAAACTAAGCACAAACAGGCAAGGATATAGGCAGTCCGGAGTCTGCCTATAAAACATTAAGAAAACCCTGTTATAGGCCTCTGAAAAATGGCGCCCGGCCATGCGGCCACACACAAGATGGCGGCGACTCCTGCCACTCCCAAGATGGCTGACACCACAGGAGCCCAAAATGGAGGGCGCAATGACGAGGCAATCCCCAGCGGCGGCTATCACCCAGGAGAAGTTAAAAAGGCCCGGAGGCCACAAAAGAAGTACCTGGGAGAGGCAGGAAGCATCTCCCTGGGTTAGAGGGCGTTAGTGGGGGAAACGGCCAAAGAACAAAACCAGGCAGGAAAGAAACGATGCAGCTTCGCACGGAGCGAAAAGGCAGCAATCGGAGGGGGGCAGCGCTCGAAGCTCTGGATTCTCCCTTAAAAGGATAGTGAAACAATTCCCCTTAGAAGAAAAAGGCTCCCTAGGGAGCTCAAACCTCAGTTTCCTGCGCTGTCTGAGAGTCCAAGTTGATCAAAAAAAAAAAGAAAACACGAGGTGCTAGAACGACCAGGAGCAAAAGGAAAACCAGCCTGACTGCCACGAGGCTGAGCAAAAAACTGGGGCGCGCCCGGAGGACCATGTGATGGTGAGAGGCGTGCCTGAATCTCAAGCTCAGCCTGTGAGAGCCGAGACTGGAGCTCCTCCCAACCTGGACACTCGAGACAGCTCTATGGAAAAAAAACTGATTACAATGAATATAAATGGACTTAATTCAGCTGTTAAAAGAAGGAAAATTTTTCATGGAGAAATTAAAATTTGATATAATTTGTTTACAAGAAGTACATATTAAAAAACAATATGAACAATTGTTAGTACAGCCAAAATTAGGGAAAATATTTACTTCTTTGACTCAATGTAAGAAAAGAGGAGTGGTTTTATACATTAAAGAGGCTATCCCAGCAAAATTGATTTATACCGATGAAGATGGAAGAGTATTAATGGTGGAAATAATGGACAATAATATAAAAACACTCTTGATTGCAATTTATGCTCTGAATGATAAACAAGAAGAATTCTATAAAAAAATTACACATGAAAATAATTGGACTGGACTACGCCAATACAGTTATGATGGGAGATTTTAATGGGATTGTGGACAATAAACTGGACTATATAGCAATAACAAAAAAGCAAAACAGAAAGACTCTCCCTAAATCCTTTTTTAAAATGATAGATGAATTAAATCTAAAAGATATATGGAGAGAAAGAAATGCTAAAACTAAACAATATACTTTTTATTCAAACAGACATTTATCATGGTCCAGATTAGATATTATTTGGATCTCAACAGAACTAATATCTAACATTCAAGAAATAAATATTGAAACAAGTACTTGGGCAGACCATAATCCAATGACAATTAAATGGAAAGGACAAAAAAAAAGATCGAGATGGACACTAAATAGTACTATTTTAAAGGAGAAGATTTTACACAACGGATTGAGAAAGAATTGGCTTTTTTCTTTAGAGAAAATAAAAAAGAAGATACTTCAATTCAGAACGTTTGGGATACAATGAAGGCATACGCTAGAGGCTTGATAATAGACTATATAATAAAAAAGAATATCAGGAAAAGGCAAGCCACTAAAGTTTTGGAAGATGAGTATAAAAGACTTGAAAAAGAATTACAGAAAATGCTACAGAAAAAAGATACTAAACTAAAATTGGACATAATTAAACATAAGATGGGTCTAATAGAGAAAGAAGAATTGGCACAGAAAATTAGAAGTGCTAAACAGAACTATTTTGAGGATGCAAATAAACCAGGCAGATGGCTAGCATATAAATTGAGAAAGGAGAAAGAATCAAGGAAAATATCGCAGTTAATAGATGATCAAGGTCAAGTTTGCTATGGTAATAAAGAGAAAAATGAAATTATTCGAGACTTCTACGGGCAACTATATAAGCAAGAGAATATTGATGAGGAAAAAGTCAAACAGTATTTACAGAATGCTAATCTACCTAAGATATCTAAAGAGACTGAAAAAATGTTAGAAACCAATATAACAATGATGGAATTAACTGAAGCACTTAAGAAACAAAATAATGGGAAAGCACCAGGTCCAGATGGGCTTCCGGCAGAATTCTATAAAACGCTACAAGAATCATTGAGCATTCCATTGCTAGAAGTCATGAATGAAGCTATGTCAAAGAAGATGATACCTAAAACATGGTCAGAGGCTTATATTACACTTATTCCAAAAGAAGAGGCTGATCCACTGCAAATTAAGAACTATAGACCTATTTCTTTACTAAACGCAGATTATAAAATCTTTGCTTCAATCTTAGCAAAAAGACTTAAAAAAAATATCTAAATAACTTTATTCATCCAGATCAAAATGAATTTCTGCCAAAGAGACAAAGACAATATGAGAGTAAATCTGGACACTTTGGAATATTATGAGGCACATCCTGAAAAGCAAATGGCTTTGATATTCCTAGATGCCCAAAAGGCATTTGATAATGTGAACTGGAGATTTATGTTACTACTACTGGAACAGATGGGTTTTGCCAGAAAATTTATCCAAGCAATAGAAGCTATATACCATAAACAAACGGCAAAGGTAATGATAGAGGGAGAATTCACAGATTCTATTAATATAAGAAAAGGCACAAGACAAGGATGCCCATTATCACCTTTGCTATTTGTATTGACTTTGGAAGTGCTGAATAGAAATATTAGAGAGGATCCAAATATAAAAGGAATGAAAGTTAAGAAGGAGGAATTTAAATTGCAAGCCTTTGTGGATGATTTGGTCTTTATTCTGGAAGATCCTCTAGAAACTGCTTTAAAACTATTGGAAAAGATAGAGATGTATGGTGAGATGGCGGGTTTGAAAATAAATAAAGATAAAACAAAGATTTTGACAAAGAATATGCTACTAAGACAAAGAGAAGAACTGGCAGACCTATTGAAAATTCAAGTCATGAACAAGGTTAAGTATTTGGGGATATATTTGACATCAAGATGTAGTACATTAAAAGAGAATAATTATATTAAACAACAGATAGCCTTAGATTTGAAGAAATTGGAAAATCTACAATTGTCATTAATAGGGAGAATCTCAACAATCAAGATGAGTATCTTACCCAGAATCTTATATTTGTTTCAAACAATACCAATTAGGCTTGGAAAAGACTATTTTGAAGATCTAAATAAAATTGTGTTGAAGTATATATGGCAAGGTAAGAAAGCGAGAATAAAGCTAAAACTCTTACAAGATGCTAGAATTAGAGGAGGTTTTGGGTTGCCTAATTGGGAGTTGTACTATCAAGCTGCAAATTTGATGTGGGCCAAGGAATGGATAACATTAAGAAAGACCAGATTGTTGACATTAGAAGGTCATGATTTGCTGTTGGGTTGGCATGCCTTTTTATGATATAAGGGAACTAAAACACAGGGTTATTTTAGAAGACATCATATACGGGAATCTTTGTGGTTAAATTGGGAAAAGATCAAAAGACAATGTTATTTTAAAATTCCAGTTTGGTTATCGACCATTGAAGCATTTTCCTATCCTATAATTTATAAGAAGGAACAAACAGTTAGATATGGGGAAATATTGGATGAAAAGGGTGAACTTAAATTGATGCAAAATTTAGAGGAACAAGGTATAAAGATGATTTGGTTTTCATATGCGCAAATACATTCAAGGTATGATGAAGATTCTAAAACAGAAGGATTCTATGATAAACTGACTGATCTAGATAAGATTTTGACAGGTACTGATGAAAAGGTGATTAAAAAATTATATGGTTATTTACTGGGAATTAAACTAGAGGAAGAACAAGTTAAAGCAACGATGATTGCTTGGGGGAAGAATTTTGGATATGGGATTGATTTAGAGAAATGGCAAAAATTGTGGTCTCAAAATTATAAAATGACAATGTCAACAGCATATAAAGAAAATTTGTATAAGATGTTTTACAGGTGGCACTTTTCCCTGACAAGAATAGCAAGAATGTTCAAGAATAAATCTGAAAAATGCTGGAAATGTCATCAGATACCTGGCTCATATTACCATATGTGGTGGACTTGTGAGGACGCTAGAAAATACTGGACTAAAATTCGCATGTGGTTGGAAAAAATGACAAACACATAGATTTGAAACCAGAGATCTTTTTATTGGGAATCTTACCTGATACATATAGTAAAGACTTGAAATATCTGATTGTAAATGTATTAATAGCGGCTAGGATTGTATTTGCTAAAAATTGGAAAAATGAGAAAATACCATTGCAGGAAGAAATTATTAAGAAAATATTGGAATGTGCTGAAATGAGTAGATTGACATTTGAAATTAGAGAACAAGAGGATAAACAATTCTATAAAATTTGGGACCTTTTCTATCAATGGTTGGATGATAAAATATAATAATAGAATATTTAGAATTTTAGATAATAAGGAATATATAAGAAGAAATTTTTTCTTTTCTTTGTTATTGATATCATATCTATAAAATGTCTTCAGGATAGATTTGGTATGATTATATGATTTGTTATAAAATAAATTATGTAAATTATAGTTATCTTGTAAAGTATGAATGAATAAAATTATAGTCAAATGATTGTTTAATAGTGATATTAGGATATATAATTTTTGATTGATAATATGAGTTATTATGTAATGTAACTGTAATTGAGACTATGAAATGAATGCACAAAAACTGGTAAACCAACCAACACACTGTATATTTATGAAAGAAAGCTGGATGTTTTTATGTTTTGTTTTGAAAAATTAATAAAATTGTTTTCAAAAAAAAACAAAGACGGCCAACAAGGTGCGTTCCAAATTAAAAGGTGAGAGCTGAAGCTGCAGCTTTATGTCTTGTTTTCTTTTTGTTAGCATAAAATGTATCTTTATTAGGCTTTCAATGAAGTGCATAACTTAATAGCATCATGGTGATTCTTAAAATTGTGTTTTAAAGTCAGCCACTTTTACTCCTATCTTGAATTATTGCAAAGAAAACTACATTGATCTGTTAGTAAAGTCACAAGGAGTTGAATTCATCCTTCTCGTACTCACATACCTGTGCTCCATATGGCTTCCCTGCAATACCTGCATACCTGCCCACCCTTCATAGCATCTGTCCAGAACACCATGTACCCATCTGCACTCCACAGCAACTGCCTGTGGCATCAGCAGCAGCCACTACCTGTCTGTGCCCCATAGCACCTGTCTGCAGCATGCACACACTTTTCCAGAGCACTTGCCGATGTCACCTGCATGAATCTGTAGCGCTCTGCCAGCCTGCTTGTCTGAGACGCCTGCCTTTTTCCATGTAATGGTCCCAGGAAATCCTTGGTTAATGACTTATGCAGTTACGACAGCAATTGGGACTGTTGGGATTGCTGTCATTAAGTGAAGTGGGAATGTGATGTGTTTTCCGACTGCATCACTTAGCGATAGAAATTCTGCTCCAAATTGCCATTGTAACCAAAGTACTACCTGTTGTGGCCGGCCAGTGGCCAACTCAGCTGGCGGCAGATTTGGACAGTGAGTAGGTTGGGGGGGAACATGGGTCAGTCCTGGAGTCTGGGGAAGGCTCTGATGAGTGCTCTGCGTCAGAGGCAGAGATGGGGCCATGGCCATCCAACAGTTATCAGCTGCCTTCGGAGTCAGAGATCAGTGGGGCAGAAGAACAGCTAGAACCTGTTCCTGATGTGCTCATGTGCAGAACTGCCAGGAGAAGGGAACAGTTAAGGAACAAGGGTTGACTCAGAAGTAAAGGCACAGGTGGATGGTGAATGGCCCCTCCCATAGGGAATAAATAGCGAAAGGGGAGTGGGGTTTTGCATGAGACAATTAGTTCGTTTAATTAGTGTGAAGATTTGTTTGTTACTCTCAGAGACTCCTTGCCAAGTATTTTCTTGTACAGCGTTACGCTTGGAAGCTATTGACCTGGCAACTCTCCAAGTCTGATAAGGTATGTGGTTGCAATTCACCCTTGAAGGACTATTTGCCAGGACTTTGCTGGATGTGAATGATAGGAATTCACATTAGCCTAATAAAAAGGGGTTTTGTCGGGACAAGGAGTCTGTTTCGTGATTTTGTGAAGCCTAGGTCAGAACACTACCTGTACACAGGGGTGGACTTCAAAAATTTTAGCAACGGGTTCTCTGTCCGGTTGCTGGGTGGGCATGGCCATGGTGGGCGTGGCCTAGTCAGACTCCTGCACCATGGGGGGGTTGCCCTCCCCGGGCTCCAGAGGCTTCCCTTGAGCCTCCGGGAGGGCAAAAACAGCCTCCCCAGGCTCCGGATGCTCTGTGGAGGTCAGAAACAGGCCTGTTTCCAGCCTTCCAGAACTTTCAGGAAGCCCTGTTTTCCTTGGGAAGCCCTCCCTGAGCCTCCATGTGCAACCTGCACTTACCTGCATCCAAAACAGGCCATGTGGGGACTCCTGGGAGGGGTGGGGCAGGGTGGGTGGGGCCAGTGAGGAGCATGATTTGGGGGTTCTCTGAACAGTACAGAATTTTAGCTAGGGGCTCTCCCAAACCCCTGAGAACCTCCAGCAGCCCACCCCTACCTGTACGCATTTCCCTTTCACACACACATTTGCCCAGTTAATTAGTTTGTTAGGTTTATATAGTGTTTTTCCTCTAAGAGTTCAGGATAACATATGTTGTACTACTTCCTCTGATTTTTATTCCCACAAGTGTGGAAGGTTGTTCTGAAAGGTGATGACTGATCCAAAGTCAGTTCAAAGAATATTTGGATTTGAATGTGGATTTTTTTAAATTATTTTTTTTGACTTCCAGTGGTGATGCCTTGGTGAAAGGGTGAAGGGAGAGCGGTCTCCGTCCCTGGATCCCGTTCTTTCACTTTTGGGGGGACCTTTCAGGGCATGAGGAGCCTGGAGAGCCAAGTGGAGAAGAAGGAAAGCCTGGACGATGGAGAGGCGAAGAGCGATTGCCAGCCGGCATGAAGGGAAACCCCTGAAACCCAAAGTGAAAGTGTCTGTCATATTATTATGGTGGACCCGAAGCCATGGCTGAACCGCAAATGAGAAGGAAGTGAGAAGATTATCAACAGAAGTGTCACTGAAGTCAAAATCCCAAAATCGCAATCATGGTGATTTGCCAAAAGTAAGTCTTGAACTTGTTTCCAAGAAAAAGGTGCTCCGGTGAGGGGGATAATCCTATAGAACAAGTGGCGATATAACAAGAACGAGCTGTGACTCAGCAGTTTTTATAGATGGAAAGAGACTGAGAGAGGGGGAATATAAGTTTGAAGTGAAAGTTCTAGGAAAGCTGAAGTTGAAAACTGAGATAAGATGAAAGCCGGTAGGAGAAGAAGAGAAGTTTTTCTTTTTGTGAGACTAGAGAAGTTAGAGGCGGAGGTGGCGAAAGGACGGCATTAAGGCGAGGAGAGACGAGCAGCTTGTTTCTGCTTCTCAGATGGAGGGTGATAACGGAATGTGTGGCAAGTGGAGAAGGACAAAATGAAAATTGGCCAGGATGTGAGAGCGATACGAAGTAGGAAGAAAGAAAAAATGTTAGAAGGAAGGAGGAAGTAAAGCAGAATCAGAGAGATGTTGAGAGAATGAGAAGGAAAGCTGGGACGACGGAGCTGAGAGGTGAGGTATGGAGAGAGGAGTGACTGAGTAATCTTTAACCGGAAGGAGCCGGCACAACATTAAAGAGAGCAGAGAAGAAGACAATCTGATGGAGGTTGGACTGAAAGACAAAGAGACGGTGAAAGAGGGTGTGAAAGAAACAGAGAAGATATGAGTGCATTTATAGAGTGAGACTTGGTGGGAGCATTAAGAAGACAAAGCGGGAGAGAGAAGAGATTGGACAGCTGTTTGGAGCAAGACAGTGAGTCCAGTGAGACGGGAGAGGAAAAGGAACAGTGGAGAACTTGATCAGAGCATGTGAATTGCAAACTCTAAGGACAATAAAAATAGACTGGTATGGAAGGATAAGATTAAATTATAGGACTATTGAATGAATTGAAAAACATTTTTGCCATTGTAACCAAAGTACTACCTGTTGTGGCCGGCCAGTGGCCAACGGAGCTGGCAGCAGATTTGGACAGTGAGTAGGTTGCAAATAGTAGGTTGGGGAGGAACATGGGTCAGTTTTGTTATTTCTTCTTTATTTGGGTAACATTTGATGTTATAGTTATTTTGACTAAGTATTGTTTATTGAGTTAAGGAAATATAGTGATAAATAAGTTTTGATTAAGATATTAAGATATTAAGAAGAATATATATTTAAGTGACTATATATAAGCTAAAACTAGATTTCCCCTTTTAGTACACAAAAAAGGAAAGAAGAATAAATTCAATATACTATGCTTAGAAAGAGACAAGAAGGTTTGGTTTGAGTAGGATATATGTAAATACATAGAGACATAGACTCTGAGACTGATAAAGAGATAATAGTAGTGATAACTTTATATAACTACAACAGAGGGATTTGAAAAAGGGAAGGACTAAATTGGAAGTCAGAAATCAACTTAAAATATATTGTAAAGGGGATAATAAAGTAGGCAGAAATAAATAGAGTCTGAAAATAGGACGAGTGCCATGACATCAGCCTGGAGAATGGCAAAGAAGACAGTATCCAGCCCAACACTGACAATTTCATCACCGGTGGGTCAAAAGATGATTGAGGGAATGTTAGGGGCAGAAAAACCAAGTATGGAATCTAATATGCAAACAATACAGGCATCATTAATGACCATTCAAGAAACTATGCTTAAAATGCAGGAACAACAGATAAAGATGCAAGAAAATATTTTGTAAAACCACATGAAACTGAAAGGAAGCATCAATAAATTAGAAGATAAGGTCGATACTATACAGCAAACAATTCAAAAGAATGAGCAGAAACTACAAGTGGTTGAACTTAGAACAGAACAAAATGAGAAGAAATTGGAACTAATGGAGAATAAGATGATGATAATAAATAAAGGATTAGAAGAACAAATCATACATTTGGAGATGGACCACGCCGCCTATTATTTGAGGTTCCAGATGATCACTGAGAGTAGAGATGAAGACCTGAATATGCTTATGGCAGACCTACTTGCACCAGTCCTACAAAGGGAGACCCGAGAGATCTTGCTAGAAATTGATGAGGCTTATAGAGTTTAAACCAGTTATGCCCGACGCAACAGGCTGCCTAGGGAAGTCCACATTCAATTTGCTAAGAAACAGGTACAAGATATAATATATAAGATAACACGAGACGAACCTTTAGTTTATAAAGATAAAGAAGTGCAAACCCTGAAGCAGATTCCCAAGAAGGTGCGTGAACAGAGAAAAGACTATAAGTTCTTGGCAACACAACTCATCCAAAAGAATATAATGTTTTGATGGCTAGTTCCAGAAGGCTTGTCGGTAACATGGCAGGAAAAGAGGATTAGAATAGATAACTTGGACAAGGCACAAGTTTTATATGATCAGATTGGAGGAACAGAAGAAGAAAGCAGTGGTAGAGAGGAGCTAGAGACGGAAAGCCAAGAAGAACAACAGCAAGATACAGGAGGCTTAGAACAAGAAGGAGAGAACAAAGAGGAGACTGAAAGAAGAAGATTAAGAACCTGCCCGCAAAGAGGGACAAGAATTAATAGAAGGCAGATAACATCCCACAAGTAGAAAAATGGAAACGGAAACGAAACTATTATCATTAAACATAAATGGTTTAAATTCACCCATTAAAAGGAAACAAATATTAACTAGATTAGCTAAACAGAAAATAGAAATAGTATGCCTACAGGAAGTTCATATTAAAAAACCAATTCTGGAAATGTCTAGAATATCCTAAATTAGGAAGGTTATTTGTAGCTCTGGCAGATCAAAAACAAAAAGGGATAGCGGTGTATATAAAAAAAGAAATTAAGGCAGTAGAAATATATGTAGATCCACAGGGAAGAATTTTGATACTTGAATTAGAGATATGCTATAAGCCAATGTTAATAGTTATAATTTATGCACCGAATGATAATCAAATTCTATAAAGATTTACATGAGAGAATTGTAGAGATGGAACAAGACAATGTATGCATTGTGGGAGATTTTAATGCGGTAGTAGACATTAGGAAAGATTATACTAGTAGTGCAAAGAATAAAAAGAAAAGGAAAATTTTGCCCAGATCTTTTTTTGAGATGACACAGGAAGTAAATTTGATGGATCAATGGAGGAGAACAAATTTTGGGAAAAAAGAATTCATGTTCTACTCCAACCCACACAAATCGTGGTCTAGATTAGATATGGCATGGATGAATGCAGAACTAGGAAACCAACTAGAAGCGGTAGAGATCATGACGAATGTTTGGGCAGACCACAACCCACTAAAAATAACTTGGAAAGGAAGAAAAAGTAAGAGTAGAAGGTGAATACTTAATCCCCAAATTCTAAAAGAGAAAGAATTGGTAGAGAAAATTAAGACAGAAATGGAATTATTCTTTAGGGAAAATACAGTGGATCAAACATCATTACAGTCTATATGGGATACAGCTAAGGCAGTCTTGCGGGGGTTGGCAATAGCATATACAGCCAAAAGAAACAAGGAAAGATGGCAAAAACAGAATAAGTTGCAGGAGGAGATTAAAGAATTAGAAAGCAGACTACAAAAAAACCCACAAGATGAAAAAGTGAGAGAGATGATTCTTACTAGGCATAAATTGAATATTATAAATCAGGAAGAGAGAGTTAAACAGGTGAAAATGGTGAAACAGAATTTTTTCAAACATGCGAACAAGCCAGGGAGAGGTGGCTAGCTCATAAACTAAGAATAGAAAAGGAGAGAAGGTTGATACAAGAATTGGAAGATGATAACAGGAAATTAAAATATCGAATGGTAGAGAAAAAGAAAACAGTACAAAAATATTTTGAACAACTATATAGGGAGGACGGTATAAATTCTGAGAATATAGAACAATATTTGAAAATGAAAGGCCTTCCAGAAATTAGAGAGGAACAGAAAGAGATGTTAAATAAATAACAGTTATGGAATTAAAAAGGGCGGTCGAAAAGCAGAAAAACAATAAGACGCCAGGGCCAGATGGCCTTCCAGCAGAAGTGTATAAATGTATTTATGAATTCCTTGAATCAGCGATGTTAGATGTGTACAATGAGGTATTGGATCTTGCTAAATTACCTGACTCATGGAGAGAAGCGAATATTTCACTAATCCCTAAAGAAGATCTAGATCATAAACAGATCAAAAATTATAGACCAATTTCACTTCTGAATGTAGACTACAAAATATTTGCAACAATAATGTTGGAAAGGTTAAAAATTATACCAAATGAACTTATTCACACCGATCAGAATGGTTTCTGTTCTGTACAGACATTTGCATACTCGAAATCCGCAGCCCAGATTGGCTAAAGCGCACGGCCACCGGATTGGCTGAGTGCGCGGCACTGATTGGTCATTCGAATCGACCGCGATTGGCTGAGCCGATCGCGGGCGATTCAAAACGACCCGATTGGCCGCAGCACTCGGCAGAAAGTGCTTTTAAGCCGCGCTTCTTCCCCACTCTCCCCACTTGTGTCTTACCCCAATAAATGAGCTGAACCAAGTCACCGACTCGCGTCCTTTGTTCGTATGAGATATACGACACTGGCGGAAGGTGGGATCTTAAAACAAGTCCCACACCGCACGTGGCCCACGAAACCGCAACCGGCAGCATGGCCAGCGGCAACGTGCCACCCGCTCCCTTCAACCAAGCTACGGAGGATTGGGAATCGTACATAGACCGATTCCTCATGTTCCTGGAGAGTAGCAACCTCAAGGACGCGAACGGGCAGAGGAAAAGGGCCGTTTTCCTCACACACTGCGGGCCCGCATTGTTTAAAATGGCAAAAGCCCTCGCCAAGCCGCTCGACGTAAAGGCCATAGACTGGGCTGATCTCGAACCGCTGCTGAGGAGCCACTATGCACCCGCCGTGCCCACCCTCATCCGCCGGCACGAATTCTACCGCCGCGATCAGAAGCAAGGGGAGAGCGTCAGCAACTTTGTGGGCGACCTCAGAGACCTTGGGGGCCTGTGCGGGTTCACCGATCTCGATGAAGCCCTGCGGGACCGCGCGCGTCCTCGGCCTCCGGGACCCCGTCCTACAGAGCCGGATCATGGCAAAGGGCGACATCTCCCTCGCCGACGCCCTTGCCAAAGCCACCGCAGCAGAAGCGACCCGGAAATCAGCGGCCCAGTTGTGGCAAGCCAGCACCGCGGAGCGACCCGCCATGACCGAAGCGACCGCGACCCCGAGAACCAGCCCGGATTCGACCATCGAGCAGCCACCTCCACACACCACGGCGATCTCGAATCCCCTCCGACTCAGAAGATGACGAGGAGGACATCCACCGGCTGCAGACGGGACGCGACCGGCGCGAGCCACGGAACCGAAAATCAAAGTTCCAGTGCGCCAGCTGCGGCGGCGAACACCCGCGGTCGGAATGCCGGTTCTTTGATGCAATATGCCGGCATTGCGACAAGCGGGCCACATCGCCAAGGTCTGCCGTTTCAAACGGAACCACAGCCCCGCCACCGAGGCGGCAGCCCACGGAGACGCGACAATGCCAGACGCGACAACACCCCCGAGGAACCGCGATCGGGATAGCGAGAGCCGTTGGAGCCGGAAGCGAGGAGCCGCCGTTTCAACGAAAACCGCCAGCGAGGAAACGCACCAGATGGTCATCGTCGGCCATTCCTCAACTGGGATGGCCGGAAGGTCCACGTGGAGGTCGCCATCGAAGACCGCCCCTGCAAGATGGAAGTCGACTCCGGATCTTACCTATCCATGGTCGCGTGGCGGGAAATTAAGCGGCTAGTACCCTCCATGAAGCGCACGAGCTGGAGAGCCAGAAGCTCATCCTCAAAGACTACCAGGGGAATCGCATCCCGTGGTAGGGACCGGGCACTTCAAGGTCACATTTAAAGGGCGCACCGAAATACTTCCCTAACCATCGTGAGCAGAGACCGCCCCAGCCTCCTGGGACTTCAATGGTTCGCGCCACTGGGACTAGAAGTGACCGGCACCAACCACGCCGCCGAGGCGGACTGGGAGGAGCAGCTCGTGCACGAGTTCCAAGAGGTCTTCGACGGCAACCTAGGCAAGTACCGGGGCCCCAATATCGTTCAGCCTTGACCCCACCATTGCCCCATCCGCCTCAAACCCCGGCGAGTGCCTTTTGCCCTCCGCCCCAAAATCGATGAGCAATTAAATAAGCTCATCGAGCAGGGAGTCCTCGAGCCAACGGACCATGCCCGATGGGAGACCCCTATAGTCACCCGATAAAGCCAGATGGGTCGGTGAGAATCTGCGAGGACTATAAGGCCACCCTGAACCGTGCGCTACAACAAAGCGCCTACCCCGTCCCAGTAGTGCAACACCTTCTACACTCACTGGGGGGCAGGGTTTTCGCCAAACTCGACCTGGCCCAAGCCTATCAGCAACTACCGGTCGACGAGAGGCAACCGCAGAAGCGCAGACTATAGTCACACACCGAGGGCATTCCGCTGCAAGAGGCTCCAATTGAGTCAGCGTAGCCCGGGGTATTTCAAAGCCTAATGGAGAGGCTCCTCCGGGGCATAAAAGGGGTAGTGCCCTATTTTGACGACGTGTTGGTAGGCGGGCCGACCAGAAACAATTGGAGGGCGCCTAAGGAAGTACTGCAAAGATTCCAAAGTGCAGGACTAAAAGTTAAGAGGGAGAAATGCCAACTGCGCACGGCACGGGTCGAATTCCTGGGGTACCTACTAGATCAGCACGGAATCCACCCCACCGAGGGCAAAATAAAAGCCGTCAAAGAAGCCCCGAAACCCAGAAACACAAAACTGAGTTACAAGCGTTCCTGGGGTTGATTAATTTCTACAATGTTTTCCTGCCCCAAAAGGCGACCGTGGCGGAACCGTTGCATAGGCTGCTCGACAAGGCAGCCACCTGGACGTGGGGGAGACGAGAAGAGGACGCTTTCAACAAAACCAAGGACCTTCTCACATCGGACGCTGTCCTCATCCAGTACAGCGAGACACTCCCCATCACGGTAACGTGCGACGCATCACCCTTCGGCGTAGGAGCCGTCCTCAGCCACACCCTCGCCGACAGAAAAGAAGCACCCATCGCCTTTTTCTCAAGGACCCTTTCAAAACCCGAAAGAAACTACAGCCAATTGGACAAAGAGGCTCTAGCAATCGTTGCAGCCGTAAAGAAATTCCACGAATACCTTTACGGCAGGACTTTCTCCATAATCACGGACCACAAACCGCTGCTGGGAATACTGGCGGGAGACCGGGCCACCCCAATCATCCTCTCCCCAAGGATGACAAGGTGGTCCGAATTTCTCGCCGCCTACAATTACCGGCTAATCCACCGCCCCGGTAAGTCAATCCCGCACGCGGATGCCCTCAGCCGCACACCATTGCCCACCCTGGACGCTGACCCAGCACCCACCACATCCACCCTGAGCATCGAGACCTTACCCAACCTACCCTGACCGCGTCAGACATTGCTCTAGCAACCAATAAAGACAAACGTCTGGCGCAGGTCCTAAGATGGGTGGGAAAAGGGTGGCAGGAGAAGGGCGTTGACAACGAGTTCAAAGCTTACGGAGCCGACAAACAGAGCTATCAACGCAAAAGGCTGTCTACTGTGGGGGACAGAGTCATAGTTCCAGAAAAATTGCAAAAAGAAGTCCTGAGCATGCTGCACGAAGGGCACCCGGCATCGTTAGGACAAAAGCCCTGGCCAGAAGTCACGCCTGGTGGCCAGGGATGGACAAGGAGATCAAAGCCTGGGTGGCCTCCTGCAAGCAGTGCCAGGAATCAAGACCAAACCCCCGCCGCCCCAATCCTGGAATGGGAAACCCCTCGGGGGCCATGGTCCCGAATCCACGTAGATTTCAGCGGGACCAACCAGAGGACACACCTTCCTGGTAACCGTGAGCGCTTACTCCAACTGGCTGGAGGTAAGCAACATGAAGACAACTACCACAGACGCGTCATCAGAGAACTCAGTAAGCTCTTACGCAACCCACGGCCTTCCCGATGTCATCGTGTCAGACAACGGCCCCCAGTTCACCGCGCTACCCTTCGAAATTCTTGGCAGAACGAGGATCCGACACGCATTAACGGCACCGGCGCACCCGGCGGCGAACGGAAGGGCGGAGAAAATGGTCCAATTCACAAAAAGACCATCCAAAAGATCGAAACCGGGACATACAAGACAAAATAAACCGGATGCTACTAATTCAGCACATAACCCGAGCACCTCGACGAACAAGAGCCCAGCGGAGCTACTAATGGGAGGAAACTGTGATCACCGCTCGACCGCCTGCACCCCACATACACCCGGAAAGACCCCCTGACTCCACCAGCAACGCAGAACATTCGCACCGGAGACAGGGTCTACGCAAAAACCTTACCGGGACCCCCTCTGGATACCGGCAACGATCACCCAAGCAACAGGCCCACACTGCGTACACCTTCAAACTACCGACGGACGAGCGTGGAAAGCCACATCGACCAATTGAGATCAAGAACCACCGGGGAAATACAACCAACACGCAAACACCAGACACTGAAAGGAACCGGCAAAACACCAACCAAGAGGGGAGGGAAGGCCCCAAAGAACAAAAAGAACAAACCCACCCAAAAAGAAACCAGCAGTACTCACCACCTGAAGAACCGGAGAGCAACCCACTCGAAGCCTCACCTGGAAGGAGCAGCCGAGCCAGCTCAACCGGCCCCGGAAGCCCGGCGGGAGCAGCCAAGCCAGCTCAACCAGCCCGGAAAAGCCGAGCGGGAGCAGCGAAGCCAGCAGCTCGACCAATCCGGGAGACCAGGAGGGAGCCGCGGCGAGAGGCCTGACTCACCCTTCCAGGCGGTTCCATCAACGAGGCGAGAGCGACAGGAGTCCCACCCGAACCGGCCGACAGCCAGGAGACAACTGACCAGCGCAAGTCCAGTCGGAAAATACGGAGCCCGCCTACTTACGGGACTACATCACGTAGGACCAAACCAAGAGGGGAGGGGTGTTCTGTACAGACATTTGCATACTCGAAATCCGGCAGCCCAGATTGGCTAAAGCGCACGTGCCACGGATTGGCTGAGTAGCGCGCACTGATTGGTGCTTCGAATCGACCGCGATTGGCTGAGCCGATTATGGGCGATTCAAAACGACTCCGATTGGGCCGCAGCACTCGGCAGAAAGTGCTTTTAAGCCGCGCTTCTTCCCCACTCTTCCCACTTGTGTCTTACCCCAATAAATGAGCTGAACCAAGTCACCGACTCGCGTCCTTTGTTCGTATGAGATATACGGCAGTTTCCTACCCTCTAGACAGATAAGAAACAACACAAGGATAGTACTAAATGTATAGGAATATTATGAGGCCCACCCGGAAAAGCAGACAGCGCTGATTTTCTTAGATGCCCAGAAAGCGTTTGACAATCTCAGCTGGCAGTTCTTGATCCAACAGGTTGAAAATATGGGTTTTGGAACTAAATTTAAGAAAATGATAGGTACAATTTATTCAAGCCATAAAGCCACAGTGGGGAGACCACTGAAAATTTTAACATAATGAAAGGAGTTAGGAAGGGATGTCCAATGTCACCTCTGCTTTTTATCTTGACTATGGAAGTGTTTTTAAACCAGATCAGACAAAGAAAGAAGATAATTGGACTGAAGAGTAAAAAAGAAGAATATAAGGTACAGGCATTTGCGGACGATTTGGTCTTTTTTGTTGAAGAACCAATGGAGTCAGGGATTTATTTAATACAAGAATAAGAAGAATATGGGGCGGTAGCAGGATTAAAAATTAATAAAGATAAAACAAAAATAATAACCAAAAACTTCATAGGAAGTCAGAAAAAGGAACTGGAAAGGAAACTGGGATTACAAAGCGTCAAAAAACTTAAATACCTAGGAATTTGGCTAACAGGAAGATGCTCTTCCATAAAAGAGGATAATTATATGAAATTACTTTCACAGATAAAGAAAGACCTGACCAAATGGGGAAAATTACAATTATCACTATTAGGATGAATAGCGGCTATAAAAATGAATATACTACCGAAACTATTTTTTTAAAATAAATTTTATTAAGTTTTCAAATTTAAAAAAACATAAAATAAAACTTTATACATTGTTATTCAACATCAAGACATCTTTTACATCTCCTTACATTTTTCAGTATATATATTTACTTATTCCTTTACCATTACATCTTACGCTTGCTATAAAACAATATCTTTTATCCTTACACATCAATCTTCTCTATGGTATATTTACATATTCCCTCATTCTTTTCCTAATTGCCATTTTATTTTCTTTTTATTTCTAAACCACTCATACCAGGCATCCCAGGCCCTATAGTAAATTGAATCTTCTCTGTCTTTTATTTTCATCGTTAGCCTGTTCATCTCTATACAATCTATTTTTTTTTTTATAACCATGCCTTCTGGTGGAACCCTTTTTCTTTCCAGAGTTGTGCATACGAAATCCTTGCAGCTGTTAATATGTGTAACATGATATATATATCTGTTTTATTGCATTTTTGTGTTATTATACCTAATAAAAAAGTTTCCGGATTAAATTCAATTTTCTGATTCGTGATTTCTTCTAGCCATTGTCTAATTGTATTCCAATGTTTTTTCACCTCCTGGCATGTCCACCAGGTATGGAAATAAGTGCCTTTTTCTTTTCCACATTTCCAGCAGTTGGGGTCTGAGTTAAACATTTTTGCCAGTCTAGTGGGAGGAAGGTGCCATCTGTAGAACATTTTATATTGATGTTCCCTGTATGCTGTAGATGTAATTAATTTGTAATTTGATCCCCACATTCTCCCAATTTTCCAGGTCTACATTATGGCCAACGTTTTTTGCCCATACCACCACCATCTCTTTGACCACCTCCTCTTCCATTTTAAAATCTAGTAGAAAATTATATATTCTTGAGATCATTTTCTTTTCCATTTCTTGTAGAATTTTATCTAATTGATGCTTTTCCATGCAGAAACCAAATTGTTCTTTGTCCTTTTTGTATCTCGCCTGAATTTGCATGTATGACCACCAATCTATCTTTATATTTTGTTGCTGTAATTCTTGTCTTGTTTTTAATTTTCCTTGTGTGTCTAATAAGTCTTTATATTTCCTCTTTTTTCCCAGATCCATTGCGTTTGGGTAGATTTGTGCTTCCATAGTTGACAACCAGTTCGGTATTTTAGTATAATTATTCTTTTTTTAAAAAAAAATTATTGTTTTTTAAGACAAACATAGGCAAACAAAACATAAAAACATCAAGCCATCTTCCATATATATATACATACAGTGTGTTGGTTGGTTTATAAATTGTTTTGTGCTTCCATTTCGTAGTCTTCAATTACAATTACATTGTATATATTCTCGTATTTTCAATCAAGTATTAAATAGATTAATATCATTATTAATCAGTCATTTGATTATATTTTTATTCATTCATGTTTTACGAAATAATCCATATTTTACTTAATTTGTTTTGTGACAGTTCATATTATCATCTCAAATCTATCCTACAATCATTTTGTAGCTATAATAAGAAAAGAATACATCTTTATATGTTTTGTCTCACCTATATTCATAGATGAGAAGACAAGGTTTCAGAATTCAAAATATTCAAGCAGAAACAAAACCGGATTCAAAAGGGTTAATTAGCACTGTTTTCCAGTCCTTGGCAGACTTCCCGGAACCTGTCAGGCTAATCAGAATTGTCCATAAATCACGAGGCCCCTCCAAAAATATTCTTTCGACTCATCAAACACTTTGCTTCCAAGCAAAGTCTGAGAGTCAGCACGCCTCTTTAAATCACCTGGATAGGCGTGTCAGTCTCTCCAATCAATGTCTGGCCTGACGCCTCCCTTCAGATTGACATTTCCTGGTTCTCCTAGTTCTGGCGTCAATCCACGATCTGTCAGTTTCCTCGCTGGAAACTTCTGTCTCATTTTGTTGATCATTTACTGGCGTGAACGAAGTCAAAGGTTCTGGGGAGGATTGTCTCTGCGACAATCTCTCATTCTCCTGGCTCACGTCTGTGTCCTCTGATAATTCAGACTCCACATTCACAGCAGGCTCCAACCTTCCATCTTCAGAGTCATCTGAGTCAAAACTCCCAGCAGGATCGATCCTTCCAGTCACAACATTTATATATTTATTATTTTCTAAAAATCTACATATTTCATTACCATGTTTTATTGTCTAACCATTGATAGAATAGATCCCAAATTTTATAAAATTGTTTATCAACTTGTTCTCTGATTTCAAATGTCAATTACTCATTTCAGCACATTCCAATATTTTCTTAATGATTTCCTCCTGCAACGGTATTTTCTCATTTTTCCAGTTTTTTGGCAAATACAATCCTAGCCGCTGTTAATACATTTACAATCAGGTATTTCAAGTCTTTACTATATATTTCAGGTAAAATTCCCAATAAAAATATCTCTGGTTTCAAATCTATATGCTTTTTTTGTCATTTTTTCCAACCACGTGTGGATTTTAGTCCAATATTTTTTGGCATCCGCACAAGTCCACCACATATGGTAATATGAGCCAGGTATCTGATGACATTTCCAACATTTTTCAGATTTGTTCTTGAACATTCTTGCTATACTTGTCGGGGGAAAAAACATCTTATACAAATTTTCTTTATATGCTGTTGACATTGTCATTTTATAATTTTGAGACCACAATTTTTGCCATTTCTCTAGATCAATCCCATATCCAAAATTCTTCCCCCAAGCAATCATAGTTTCTTTAACTTGTTCTTCTTCTAGTTTAATTTCTAATAAATATCCATACAATTTTTAATCACCTTTTCATCTGTACTTGTCAAAATCTTGTCCACATCAGTCAGTTTATCATAGAAACCTTCTGTTTTAGAATCTTTATCATACCTTGAATGTATTTGCGCATATGAAAACCAATTCATCTTTATACCTTGTTCCTTTAATTTTTGCATGGATTTAAGTTCACCCTTTTCATTCAATATTTCACCATATCTAACTGTTTGTTCTTTTTTATATATTATAGGATAAGAGAATGCTTCAATAGTCGATAGCCAGACTGGAATTTTCAAATAACATTGTCTTTTAGTCTTCTCCCAGTTTAACCACAGAGACTCCTGTTTTTTTAAAAAAAGCATGCCACCCCAACAACAGATCATGTCCTTCTAATGTCAGCAATCTAGTATTTCTTAATGTTATCCATTCCTTAACCCACATCAAATTTGTACCTTGGTGAACTTCCGGGTTGCCAGGCTTCGGCGACAGCAGGGATTCGCGTCTCTCCGCGATCCCTGCTGTGCTCGCCGTCTTGGTGCCTCCGATCCAGACGGATCTGGAGGATAAGGCTGCCTGTAGAGGCAGCCGAAGATAGGGAGGATCTGGGAAGGGGTTTGGGGGTGTCGCAGACCCCCTCCTCACCCAGCTTAACCTCCTTTTCTCAAGGCGGTGGAGCGGCGGTCAGTGATGGCCGCCACAAAGAAGCCGGCAGCTGGAAAAGATTGTGCTGGAGGAAGAAGGAGAAAGAAGATTCAGAAGTGAAAGTGCTGGCTGTGTCGGGAAAATAGCAACTTCTAAAACCTTGAGTGGAATTGTTTATTGCCTGAAAGATACATTGTATCCCTAAGAAGAGAAAAGCGGCGGAGAAAGCTGCCAAGGGAAAACTTTTTTTCTATTTACTCTCCCACCCCACAGAAACACTAAATGCAGAACTGGAAAATACTGGGCACTGAAGGTATTTTAACTTGAAAATTGTGAGAGAAAGGACTTTGGACTTAACATCCTCAGAAATTGGAAGCCCGCATTGGAGGTATGGATTTCTGAGCGTTTAAAGGGAAATTGCTGTTGTAAGTGGGGAGAGGAAAAAAACTTTTGGAGCAGAGCTTGAAAAAGGAGGAGATTGCCTAGAACTTTAAAGAAAGATACATTTTAATGGGAACCTTTTGATTAATCAGTAACCCCAGAAAGAGAAATTGAAGAAGGTAAAAAAAAGTATTGAAAGAAATAGTTTATTTGGATTTTTAGTGACTTTGGAATTTTTGGAATTATTCTTGATTAAAAATACTTGGGTGGTTGTTTTTGAAGAAGTCTTTCTCTTCATGATGGCATTGCTTTTGGATGAATTAAAAACTCAATACCAAAAATATAAAAGAAGAGCAAGATGGAAAAGATACTTTGGGCACCCTTTTTCAATTTTTTAGAAATGGCGGTATGTACTTATGAAAAATTGACTACGCAGCAGGACAATTGGAACAAAGAAGAAGAAGCCATTTCGGATGAGCGATGGGTTTTCTTTGGGGAGGAGGAGGAAGAGGAAAAGAAAAGGGGATTTTAAGGGCAGAGAAAACAATCCAAAAAGAGAAAAATGAGATGAAAGGTGGATATAAGGTTAGAAAACAACAGAAAGGGGGTAAGCAGAAGAAGAAAAGGGAGGAGGAGAGACAATGGGGTAAAAAAGGCAAGGAGAAAAATAAACGAGAGAAAGGAGGGGATGGAAAACCTTAATGGTGGGAAGCAAGATTCTAAGAAACAAAATCTATTTAGAGACAATGGGTAAATTTAATTGAAAAAGGGATCCTGGAAGGTACATAAAAGTGTGTTTTTATATGCGTATTTAGAATAAAATGTGTATTAGCAGATATGATTAGCTCTTTTATGGTATTTATGGTGGGTTATAGGCTTTCATTTTGTAATTGTAGTGTACTTGTTTTTTTTATAAAGTTTATTGTGTAATTTTAGAATGTACTAACCAGAATCTCAATGTAAATTAAGTGTTATATTAAGCATTATTAAGTTAGGGAAAAGAGTCAAAGGCGTTACTCCATTTAGTGTACAGGAGAAGTTTATCTAAAGAAAAAAGATGAATGGATAACTGGAAAAGAACAGACAAAGAATGGTAAGTATTATGAATTGTATTGAGACAAGATAAACAAAATACAATTAAGAAAGATAAAAGAGGGAAGAAGTTATACAGAAAATTGAAAATGGTAATAAGATATGGATTGACATATAAAGTAAATATTGTTTTTGAATTTGTGTCTGTGCGAAGAGTTTTAACCCGGGATTTAGCAGCTTTCAGAAATGATGTTTTTTTATGTTTTATGTTATGTTTGTTTGTGTATTGTTTTTTAAAAGGCAAAAATTTTGACTAGTAAGAAATATAATCTGGACAAGAGAATGAAAAGGAGAAATCGGGAGAAGATATGATGAGCAGATAATGTAAATATACATATTACATCTGGCACGTTTTACTGATTCTTCCAGAAAGATTCTTTGTTAATATGCCTTGATTGTTTGTATGTTTTGTAAAGTCAATAAAATTTGTTTTTTTTTAAAAAAAAAAACAAGTCAGAGGAAAATATAAATGTGATGATTGAATAGCAGATAAACTAGAAAAGAAATGTTATTGAATAAGAGTAAAGAGAAACAATGTGAAATTTGTTAAAGGGAATTTATGTGTCTATATGGAAATGGGATAAATTAGAAAAATGTGATATAAAATAATGTGTTATCTGCTTTGTAAAGATTTATAATGGAAAGAGGTTTTGTTTTTAATGTTTAATGATGTTTTGTTTTGTTTGTTTGTTGTTAAAAATCAATAAAATTTGTTTAAAAAAAATTGTACCTTGGTAATAAAACTCCCAATTAGGCAAACCAAATCCTCCTCTTATTCTGGCGTCTTGCAAAAGTTTTAACTTTATTCTCGCTTTCTTACCTTGCCATCGATTCTTTTTAATCTTGTTCCATGTCCGAATTAATGAATCTCTAATCATGTGTCTCTGAAAATATGCATGATGTTTACATTTCCCATCCCATAGAAAACTATGCCACCCTCTGCAAGTCATGACCCTCTATCGACAATACTCTTCCAGGTTGATCCAATCTTTAATCCATACCATAGCCTCAGCCTGATAATACATTTCCCAGTCAGGGAGTCCAAAGCCACTGCTTTCTCTTTTGTCCTGTAACAATTTCATTTTTATCCAGGCTTTTTCCCATCCCAAACAAATTCACTTATTATTCAAGCTAATTCTTTAAAAAAGGTTTTATCCAATCTTATTGGTACAGTTTGAAAAAGATATAATATTTTTGGTAGAGTAGACATTTTAATTGCTGCAATTTTCGCCAGTAGTGATAGCTGTAATTTCCCCCACATTTCTAATTCTTTTTAAATTTGTATTATTAATTTGTCATAATTATCTTTTTTGATTGAAGAGCATCTTGCTGTTAACCAAATGCCTAAATATTTTACCTTTTTCACATTTTGCATTCCCAATTTTCCTTATCTTATAAATTTTTAGTCAATAATTTTGTTTTGTTTTTATTTATCTTAAGGCCTGCGACCTTGCCAAATTCCTCTATTTCCTTTATTAATGTTACTCCTGTATACTCTGGATTTTCCAGAAAAAATACTATATCATCGGCAAATGCCTGTACCTTATAATGCTCCTTTTTAATTAGAGCCCCTTTGATTTTTTCATTTTTCCTAATGTTTTCCAATAAGTTTTCTTTTGTGGTGAGGTCACAGCGGAGCGGAGCAGGAGAGTGAGCTCTGCAATCCTGTATCTGAATTTTCATGCTTGGAAGCTCTCAGAGGCATTGTGAAGCTTGGAGAGACACACAAATTAGAAGGGGAAACGTAGGAACAGAGTGGAGGAAAGCAACCTCCCACTGCAACGAGAGGAAGCCCTTTGAATCTGGCGTGAAATAAACCCGGCATCTACGGTGGGTCTGAAGCTGTGACAGCCAGCTGCGATCGGGAAGCAGGAAAGTAGATCAACGCAAGACATCAGAAGAAGAACGGCAGACTGGGACAGTTTATGAGCGGTGAGAGAAGAGAGCCCTGTAAAAAATTCTTGACAGAGGGAGTCTCCGGGGAGACAGAACAGTTTGACAGCTGAGAGAGAGCGCCGGAGAAGAAAAGATCAAGACTCTGTGAATAAAAACTAAAAATTTCTATGATTTGGACTGATTACTAGCAGAGCAGAAAAGAGACATTAGAGAGAACAATTGGAACTTTAATGGAGAACTGTAGTTGAACGGAGAGTGGAACCACTTTGATAGAAAGCTGTGGCTGCAATTTGAGAGTGAAAGTGACTAAGTAGTTAAAGACGGCTGATGAAACAGGAAATGAGGAAAGTAATTTGACGGTGTGTAGAAGAAAGGGAAAAAAAGAAGGAAGAAAGAAGAAAGCTGAATAATTTCTAAATATTAAATTCAAATTTGTATATTGAAAAGTAAATTAATAACTACATATATATATATATATTTTTCTGAGGTTCTCGTGGGTATTTGTATGTGGATCTTTGGTTATTCGGGTTTTCTCCTGCATATGATTGGAAGTATCTACGCAACGTTTCGATGAAGTCTCATTCATCATCTTCAGGCTTGTGTCTTCGGCTCTGTGCTTCTCAGAGTGATGTGAGTTTGCAGCTGCTTCTTCCTTTTAACTGCTAGTGGGGTGTGACTTGATTGGGTGGGGGCTTGGCTGTGTTCTGATTGGGTGGGGGTGTGTTCTCATTGGTGGGGGTTTGGGTGTGTTCTGATTGGTTGGGGTTGGCCATGTACTGATTGGCTGGAGGCGGGTTCTGTTCAGGTGGGGCTTGGTTGTGCTCAGGTTAGTCTTAGTTGCTGGGGGATTTGAGCTGGTGAGCTGTGATGCTGCTGTTTGGCTTCAAGTTTGTGGTCGTGCTGCATCTTCATGGTGGGTGTCAGTTTGCTTCATGTATGGCTCGGAGGGGTTTGAAGTGGTTAGTGATGCAGCTTCAGTGCGGCTTCTGGTCGGTGGTCATGTCTCATCTTCTGTGTGGGTGTGAGTCTGCTTTCTACGTGGAAGTGTGGTGGTGGCATTCTTCATTTTAGGTACTCGTCTGTTCATGAGGGCGAGTTTCCAAATGGCTGGTAGGCGGGAGGTGTCATCTCGTTTATTCATGCTGTGTGGGCGTTGCGACAGTGGTTATGAACACATCTGACTACCAAACCAAGTTAACCAACCTACTCCAAGACCCCACATACAAACCCCTAAAGACAGACCCCACCACCTACCTAGAAAAAACCACCAAATCCAAAATAAAAGCCTCCCCCATCAGTGAAGAAATCCAGCAAAGAATCATACCCAGAGAGAAATCATCCAGATGCCCTAAGCTTTATGGTCTCCCCAAGATACACAAAGAAGGAACCCCACTTAGACCAATAGTCAGCTCCATAGGCTCACCTCTACAAAACCTAGCCAAATTTCTCGCCAAACAACTACAGCCCTATGCAGAATCCATCAACTCACACGTAAGAAACTCCAGTTTATCGAGATCATACAGAAACAAAACTTACAACCCAGCGACCTAATAGAAAGCTTCGATGTCATATCCCTCTTCACCCAAGTGCCAATAAAAGAAGCCTTGACAGCCATCCATAACAAATACAACCCCCCCAAGCACATCCTAGATCTGACCAACCACTGCCTATCCAATACATACTTCACCTACAATGGACAAAAATACAAACAAATAGAAGGAGCACCCATGGGATCACCCCTCTCACCTGTCATCGCTAACCTCTACATGGAACACTTTGAAACACAAGCTCTAGAAAAATAGGATCACAAACCCAAACTCTGGCTCAGATACGTAGATGACACCTTCATAATCTGGCCACACGGGAAAGAAAAACTGAACAACTTCCTCACACACCTCAACAGCCTACACCCCAAAATACAATTCACCATGGAGACAAAAGCTAACAATCAACTTCCCTTCCTAGATGTCTTGGTATACAAAAAATCCAAAGGCTCCCTAGGACACACCATCTACCAGAAGAAAACACATACAAACCGCTATCTACATGCACTCTCACACCACCACCTAGCGCAGATCAATTCCGTAGCTGAGACACTCATCTCCAGAACAAAATGCTTAGCCGACGAACAACACCTAAAAACCGAACTACACACTCTCACCAACGTACTAACAGCCAATGGATTCCAAAGAAAGAAGATTACCCACCTAATCCAAAAAGAAACCCCAACCAAAATCCAAGACAGAGAACAAGAGAACGGCAAAGCCCTCCTCCCATATATAAAAGGCACTACAGACAAAACCAGCAAGATCCTCCAAAAACACAACATTAAAACAGCATTCTGCACAAACAGAAAAATATCCACCATCCTAAGAAACCCCGAAGACAAAATCGAATTAGAAAACCAAGGAGTATACGAAATCCCTTGCACTGCCTGCCCCACCACATACATTGGACAAACTAACAGAAGAATAAGTGCATGCAATGAAGAACATAAGAACTCAATCAAAAAAGAAGAACCAACCTCTTCCCTGGTCCAACACCTCAAAGCCACAGGACATGAGATTGACTTTAAAAATACCAGAACTATCGCCAAAACTGAACACTTCAACAGCAGAATAATCAGAGAAGCCATAGAGATAGAAAAATGCCTACACAGCATGAATAAACAAGATGACACCTCCCGCTTGCACTATTGCTTGCACTGGCACGAAGCCGAAAGCACCAGCCTGAGGATGGCGAATGGGACCTCGCCAAAACGTCGCCAAGATACTCTTAATCTTACACAGGAGAAGACCCGAACACACCTAGACCTACCTACGAAAACAAATTCTATACATATATATATATATATATATATATATATATATATATATATATATATATATATATATATGTGTGTGTTTTCTGAGGTTCTCATGGTATTTGTATGTGGATCTTTGGTTGTTCGGGTTTTCTCCAGCGTAAGATTCGAAGTATCTAGGCAACGTTTGATGAAGTCTCATTCATCATCTTCAGGCTTCTGTCTCCGGCTCTGTGCTTCTCAGAGTGATGAGAACTTCTCACTCTGAGAAGCACAGAGCCGAGACAGAAGCCTGAAGATGATGAATGAGACTTCATCAAACGTTGCCTAGATACTTCAATCTTATGCGAGAAAACCCGAACAACCAAAGATCCATATATATATATATATATATGTGTGTATGTGTATGTGTATGTGTATGTGTATGTATATGTATATGTATATATAGATATATATATGTATATATAGATATATATGTATATATATATGTTTTCTGAGGTTCTCGCGGGTATTTGTATGTGGATCTTTGGTTGTTCGGGTTTTCTCCCGCGTAAGATTTGAAGTATCTAGGCAACGTTTCGATGAAGTCTCATTCATCATCTTCAGGCTTCTGTCTTCGGCTCTGTGCTTCTTAGAGTGAGTGAGTATACATATATATACGTTGTGACTCCGAGATTTGAACCTGATCAGTCAGCAGATGTGGGTTCGAGCGATGAAGAAGATCTGGCACTGAGATTCGAGCCTGCATTATTAAGTGACTTAGAGGGGAGTCAAGTAGAGGGAGAGGAGTTGGATCTGAGATATGAGCCTGATTTATTGGAGGTTTCAGAGTCCACTCCCTCCCCTGAATCTACTTCCCTGATTGCACCTCAGGTGTTAACTGTTAAGCGGTGATGAAACTGCCGGATGCTGGCTGGATGCCAGAACTAGGAGAAGATTGAGACGTCAATCTCAATTAGAAAAGAGACGTCCAGCAAAGGATTAATTAATGAGACTGTCATGCCCTCTCTCAGAGGATATAAGGGAGCGTACGAGTTCGTAATCTTTGCTGGAAACAAAGTGGATTTTGCCTTGGAAAGAAGTGCGTCTGACTACAGTGTTGTGACTTACGAACTATACAGAATTGCCAGACAGATTCTAGGAGGATAGCAAAAGGACTGTGATAACAGAGCAATTGAATCTTCTGTCTCTGGTTTTGTTTGCGTAAAGTATTTGAACTCTGTAACTTGAGATTCTCATCTGTGGATACAGGTGGGACAGAACATTATTGTTTCCAGCCTAACTAATCCATCTTATAACCAAGATGGACCCAACCCAATTAAAGCAACTGGTGGAGCAACAACAACAACAAATTGACCAACTCTTACAGAACAACCAGGTTCTACAACACCAGGTAACACAGTTGGTAAATCACCTTTCTCAGCTACAGGCTCCTGTTCCTCCCCCAGTTCCTCCCTTTAAGAAATGCCCGGTATCTGTGCCAGATAAATTCTCGGGACAGAGTGATATGTTCCCGGCGTTTATGGGACAATGCCAATTATTTATGTCCTTAAGGCATGAAGATTTTCCTGACGACCGGGCTAGGGTGGGGTTTGTTATTAGCCTCTTATCAGGTCCGGCTGCTAGATGGGCTACTCCTCTGCTGATACAAGATAGCCCTTTACTAAATGACTACCAGGGTTTTCAGCAGCAATTACGTGTCATGTTTGAGAATCCCATTAAAAGCCAAACTGTGCCCAGACACTTGAAGGACATTCGTCAGGGGAAAAGTCCTTTGCAAGAATTCATTGCGGAGTTTCATCTGCTCTGCATGGACTCTACTTGGAATGAGTCAGCCCACATGGATGTCTTTCAGGAGGGCTTGGCTGATGACATCCAGGATGAGCTGGTGCATGCAGAGCGGGCTCTAACCCTAGATGCTTTGGGCATACAATGTGTACGCATTGACGCCTGGCTTCATCAACACAAGAGCAAACAACCAGTTCCGGAACCGCCCTCTCACGGCCGCAACCTCCAGTACAACCCACGCCCTTGGTATCCTGCAATACTGTGACCAGGACTGAGGAGCCGATGGAGTTGGGTGCACTCTGCCCCCGGTTGACAGCGCAGGAACACTCGTGAAGGTTCCAGGGAGGTTTGTGCCTTTATTGTGGGGGGCCAGGACATTTTGCCAGTTCTTGTAAACGGAGGGGGACACGAAGACCAGTGCCAGAATCGAATCCTGGGCCGTCGGAAAAACGGGGTAGACCCAACCTCTGGGAAACCTTAGGTCGCGCACGAATCTCACCACCACCCAAAGTGGCTGAGGTGAACCCTGGCCCTCCCCGGCATTTACTTTTGGGCACACAGGTTTTCCTACAGTCCCGGAAGGAGGGGATTCCTGTGGTTGCGTTGGTGGACTCAGGGGCTACGACTAGTTTTATGGACCAGGCCTTTGCAACCCACTTTGATGTCCCTTTGGTTGCTGTGGAACCACCCATCAAGGTGGAAACAGTTGACGGGCGTGAGCTTAGGTCGGGACCCATTCACTTTCCTACCCAACCACTGCGTTTGGTTATCGGAGACCACGAGGAGGCGATTAGCTTCTATATCACCTCGGACCTTCATCTCCCTTTGGTTCTCGGCATGTCCTGGCTACGATTGCACGATCCTTTGGTGGCTTGGGCCCAAAACGTCATTTCCTTCCCAAGTCTCCAGTGCGTGGATCATCTGAGACATATCTTCGCTGGTCAGGACATCGCCGTCCCTGCTGTTTCCATACCACCGGAGCTATCGGACTTCTCCGACGTTTTCAGCGAGAAGGAGGCAGATCAGTTACCACCGCATCGAGCCTATGACTGTCCTGTGGACCTTCTGCCTGATGCTCCACTGCCCAAGTGTCAATTATATTCCATGTCTGAGCCCGACTTGGCTGCGGTCATCAATCCCGTTGCGTATCGACTCACCCTGCCGTGCTCCATGCGCATTCATCCTGTCTTCCACCGTTCCCTTCTGGTTCCTGACTCCCCATCGTGTACACTCCGTTCTCCAGAAGGTGCGACTTCTCCATCGGTACCCAGCGATGAGACCGCTGCTGATGACACGGTTGTCAGCATTCAGGATTCTCGCTGGTTGAAAGGACGCTTTCAGTACCTCGTCGGGAGGATGGCAGATGGCTCAGAGGTTCTCTCGGGTGGATGCTTCCACGGTTCATGCTTCGGACATTATCCGGAGGTTCCATGAACACTTCCCATCGAAACTGTATCCAGCTCGTCAGACTTGGGGGAAGGGCCCTACGGTGAGGGATAGTGTTGTGACTCCGAGATTTGAACCTTATCAGTCAGCAGATATGGGCTCGAGCGATGAAGAAGATCTGGCACTGAGATTCGAGCCTGCATTATTAAGTGACTTAGAGGGGAGTCAAGTAGAGGGAGAGGAGTTGGATCTGAGATATGAGCCTGATTTATTGGAGGTTTCAGAGTCCACTCCCTCCCCTGAATCTACTTCCCTGATTGCACCTCAGGTGTTAACTGTTAAGCGGTGATGAAACTGCCGGATGCTGGCTGGATGCCAGAACTAGGAGAAGATTGAGACGTCAATCTCAATTAGAAAAGAGACGTCCAGCAAAGGATTAATTAAGGAGTCACGCCCTCTCTCAGAGGATATAAGGGAGCGTACGAGTTCGTAATCTTTGCTGGAAACAAAGTGGATTTTGCCTTGGAAAGAAGTGCGTCTGACTACAGCGTTGTGACTTACGAACTATACAGAATTGCCAGACAGATTCTAGGAGGATTTCCAAAAGACTGTGATAACAGAGCAATTGAATCTTCTGTCTCTGGTTTTGTTTGCATAAAGTATTTGAACTTTGTAACTTGAGATTCTCACCTGTGGATACAGGTGGGACAGAACATATATATATATGTATGTATATATATATATATATATGTATGTATATCTATATATATATATGTATATGTATATATATATATGTATATGTTATGTCTCACCTGTATCCACAGGTGAGCATACAAAGTTCCAGAGTTCAAAATATTCAAACAAGAACAAAACCAGACTTTAAAGAGTTAACAGTACTGTTTTCAGTCCTTGGCAGTCTTCCCGGAGTCTGTCTGGCAACTCAGAATTGCTCATACATCACAACGGCCGCTTCAAATGTATCCTTTCGAATCCACAAAGCACTACTCATGTTTCACTTTGCTCCAAGCAAAGATTGAGAGTCAGCACGCTTCCTTAAATCCCCAGTATGGGCGTGTCAGTCTCTCTAATCAATGTCTGGCTTGACCCCTCCCTTCAGATTGTGATTGACGTTTCAATCTTCTTCTAGTTCTAGCGTCAAGCCAACATCTCTCAGTTTCCTCCTCGCTAGAAACCTCTGGCTCATTTTGTGGATCAGCTGCTGTCATGTACGAAGTCGAAGGTTCTGGAGTGGATTGTCTCTCCGACAATCTCTCATCCTCCTGGCTCACATCTGTGTCCTCTGATAATTCAGACTCCACATTCACAGCAGGCTCAAACCTTCCATCTTCAGAGACATCAGAGTCAAAACTCCCAGCAGGGTCAATCCTTCCAGTCACAACATGTATATATATGTGTATATGTGTATATATGTGTGTGTGTGTGTGTGTGTGTGTGTGTGTATAAATATATATATATATATATATATGTATGTATGTGGATCTTTGGTTGTTCGGGTTTTCTCCCGTGTAAGATTCGAAGTATCTAGGCAACGTTTCGATGAAGTCTCATTCATCATCTTCAGGCTTGTGTCTCCGGCTCTGTGCTTCTCAGAGTAATGTGAGATTGCAGCTGCTTCCTCCTTTTAACTGCCAGTGGGGTGGGACTTGATTGGGTGGGGGCTTGGCTGTGTTCTGATTGGGTGGGGGTGTGTTCTCATTGGTAGGGGGTTTGGCTGTGTTCTGATTGGTTGGGGGGTTAGCCGTGTTCTGATTGGTTGGAGGCGTGTTCTGTTCAGGTGGGGGCTTGGTTGTGCTCAGGTTAGTCTTAGTTGCTGGGGGATTTGAGCTGGTGAGTTGTGATCTTGCTGTTTGGCTTCGAGTTCGTGGTCCTTCTGCATCTTCATAGTGGGTGTCGGTTTGCTTCATGTATGGCTCGGAGGGGTTTGAAGTGGGTAGTGATGCAGCTGCCGTGCAGCTTCTGGTCCATGGTCGTGTCTCATCTTCTGAGTGGGTGGGAGTCTGTTTTCTACATGGAAGTGTGGTGGTGGCATCTTGTGTGGCTCTCATGGGTGTGGGTCTGGTGTCCTTCTTCATGTTAGGTACTCAATCTGTTCATGAGGGCGGGTTTCCAAATGGCTGGAAGGCGGAGGTGTCATCTCGTTTGTTCATGCTGTGTGGGCGTTTTTCTATCTCTATGGCTTCTCTGATTATTCTGCTGTTGAAGTGTTCGGTTTTGGCGATAGTTCTGGTATTTTTAAAATCAATTTCATGTCCTGTGGCTTTGAGGTGTTGGACCAGGGAAGAGGTCGTTTCTTCTTTTTTTTTTTGATTGAGTTCTTATGTTCTTCAATGCGTGCACTTATTCTTCTCTTAGTTTGTCCAATGTATGTGGTAGGGCAGGCAGTGCAGGGGATTTCATATACTCCTTGGTTTTCTAATTCGATTTTGTCTTTGGGGTTTCTTAGGATGGTGGATATTTTTCTGTTTGTGCAGAATGCTGTTTTGATGTTGTGTTTTTGGAGGATCTTGCTAATTTTGTCTGTAGTGCCTTTTATATATGGGAGGAGGGCTTTGCCGTTTTCTTGTTCTCTGTCTTGGATTTTGGTTGGGGTTTCTTTTTGGATTAGGTGGGTAATCTTCTTTCTTTGGAATCCATTGGCTGCAAGTACGTTGGTGAGAGTGTGTAGTTCGGTTTTTTGGTGTTGTTCATCGGCTAAGCATTTTGTTCTGGAGATGAGTGTCTTGGCTACGGAATTGATCTGTGCTGGGTGGTGGTGTGAGAGTGCATGTAGATAGCGGTTAGTATGTGTTTTCTTCTGGTAGATGGTGTGTCCTAGGGAGCCATTGGATCTTTTGTATACCAAGACATCTAGGAAGGGAAGTTGGTTGTTGGCTTCTGTTTCCATGGTGAATTGTATTTTTGGGGTGTAGGCTGTTGAGGTGTGTGAGGAAGTTGTTCAGTTTTTCTTTCCCATGTGGCCAGATTATGAAGGTGTCATCTACGTATCTGAGCCAGAGTTTGGGTTTGTGGTCGTATTTTTCTAGAGCTTGTGTTTCAAAGTGTTCCATGTAGAGGTTTGCGATGACAGGTGAGAGGGTGATCCCATGGGTGCTCCTTCTATTTGTTTGTATTTTTGTCCATTGTAGGTGAAGTATGTATTGGATAGGCAGTGGTTGGTTAGATCTAGGATGTGCTTGGGGGTTGTATTTGTTTTGGATGGCTGTCAAGGCTTCTATTATTGGCACTTGGGTGAAGAGGATATGACATCGAAGCTTACTAGTAGGTCGCTAGGTTGTAAGTTTTGTTTCTTTATGATCTCGATGAATTGGAATGAGTTTCTTACGTGTGAGTTGATGGATTCTGCATAAGGTTGTAGTTGTTTGGCGAGAAATTTGGCTAGGTTTTGTAGAGGTGAGCCTATGGAGCTGACTATTGGTCTGAGTGGGGTTCCTTCTTTGTGTATTTTGGGGAGACCATAAAGCTTGGGGCATCTGGATGATTTTTCTCTGGGTATGATTCGTTGCTGGATTTCTTCACTGATGGGGAGGCTTTTATTTTGGATTTGGTAGTTTTTTCTAGGTAGGTGGTGGGGTCTGTCTTTAGGGGTTTGTATGCGGGGTCTTGGAGTAGGTTGGTTAACTTGGTTTGGTAGTCAGATGTGTTCATAACCACTGTCGCATTGCCCTTGTCTGCTGGTAGAATTATTATGCTGGTGTCTTCTTTCAGGTTAAGTAGTGCAGTTTGTTCTTCTTTGGATAAGTTGCTTTTGGGTGGTTTGCTAGTGCAGAGGATGTTGGTGATTTCAAGTCTGATTTTGTTAGCATCATCAGGGTTGGTTTTGGTCAGGCTGGTTTCAACTCCGCATATGATGGTTTCTGTGGGGATGTGTTTGGGAGCGACAGCAAAGTTGAATCCTTTTGAAAGGACCTTGGTTTCAGCTTCAGTGAGGATCTTGTCTGAGATGTTGTGCACTGTTTGTTTCATGTGTGGCTGTGGGGGGAGAGGAGTTGGTTTCTGGCGTTGTTGTAGTTTCCTGAGTTTGTTGGTGTGTGTGTCTGTCTTGAGGGTGGTCTGTGTTTCGGCTCTCCAGACAGCGAGTTGTTTGGATTTGTCCCAAAGTAGAGGGTGAATCTTGTTGCTGAGTCTGAGGTGGAGTGTGAGGAGATCTTTGTTGATTTGGTCTAGGAGAAACCTTTTTGTGTGAAGTTCATTTCTAATTAGGGCCAGTTCTGTTCTTTTTAGGATGCGTTTGGTGGCTGCTGTGTTGGTGTGGAATTTCAATTGGAAGCTTGTGGGAATTAAATTTTGATCTCGGCAGTTGCATAAGAATGCAAGGTCACATAAAATGGAGGCTCTTTGGACTTCAAGTTTTTCATAAGTCCTGGTCAGATGGTGGGTTTCCTCCCCGTAGAGGTGCAGTATTTGTTTTCTGAGGTTCTCGCGGGTATTTGTATGTGGATCTTTGGTTGTTCGGGTTTTCTCCCGCGTAAGATTCGAAGTATCTAGGCAAGGTTTCGATGAAGTCTCATTCATCATCTTCAGGCTTCTGTCTCCGGCTCTGTGCTTCTCAGAGTAATGTGAGATTGCAGCTGCTTCCTCCTTTTAACTGCCAGTGGGGGTGGGACTTGATTGGGTGGGGGCTTGGCTGTGTTCTGATTGGGTGGGGGTGTGTTCTCATTGGTAGGGGTTTGGCTGTGTTCTGATTGGTTGGGGGTTAGCCGTGTTCTGATTGGTTGGAGGCGTGTTCTGTTCAGGTGGGGGCTTGGTTGTGCTCAGGTTAGTCTTAGTTGCTGGGGATTTGAGCTGGTGAGTTGTGATCTTGCTGTTTGGCTTCGAGTTCGTGGTCCTTCTGCATCTTCATAGTGGGTGTCGGTTTGCTTCATGTATGGGTTTGAAGTGGGTAGTGATGCAGCTGCCGTGCAGCTTCTGGTCCATGGTCGTGTCTCATCTTCTGAGTGGGTGGGAGTCTGTTTTCTACATGGAAGTGTGGTGGTGGCATCTTGTGTGGCTCTCATGGGTGTGGGTCTGGTGTCCTTCTTCATGTTAGGTACTCGTCTGTTCATGAGGGCGGGTTTCCAAATGGCTGGAAGGCGGGAGGTGTCATCTCGTTTGTTCATGCTGTGTGGGCGTTTTTCTATCTCTATGGCTTCTCTGATTATTCTGCTGTTGAAGTGTTCGGTTTTGGCGATAGTTCTGGTATTTTTAAAATCAATTTCATGTCCTGTGGCTTTGAGGTGTTGGACCAGGGAAGAGGTCGTTTCTTCTTTTTTTTTTTGATTGAGTTCTTATGTTCTTCAATGCGTGCACTTATTCTTCTCTTAGTTTGTCCAATGTATGTGGTAGGGCAGGCAGTGCAGGGGATTTCATATACTCCTTGGTTTTCTAATTCGATTTTGTCTTTGGGGTTTCTTAGGATGAAAATATTTTTCTGTTTGTGCAGAATGCTGTTTTGATGTTGTGTTTTTGGAGGATCTTGCTAATTTTGTCTGTAGTGCCTTTTATATATGGGAGGAGGGCTTTGCCGTTTTCTTGTTCTCTGTCTTGGATTTTGGTTGGGGTTTCTTTTTGGATTAGGTGGGTAATCTTCTTTCTTTGGAATCCATTGGCTGCAAGTACGTTGGTGAGAGTGTGTAGTTCGGTTTTGGTGTTGTTCATCGGCTAAGCATTTTGTTCTGGAGATGAGTGTCTTGGCTACGGAATTGATCTGTGCTGGGTGGTGGTGTGAGAGTGCATGTAGATAGCGGTTAGTATGTGTTTTCTTCTGGTAGATGGTGTGTCCTAGGGAGCCATTGGATCTTTTGTATACCAAGACATCTAGGAAGGGAAGTTGGTTGTTGGCTTCTGTTTCCATGGTGAATTGTATTTTGGGGTGTAGGCTGTTGAGGTGTGTGAGGAAGTTGTTCAGTTTTTCTTTCCCATGTGGCCAGATGATGAAGGTGTCATCTACGTATCTGAGCCAGAGTTTGGGTTTGTGGTCGTATTTTTCTAGAGCTTGTGTTTCAAAGTGTTCCATGTAGAGGTTTGCGATGACAGGTGAGAGGGGTGATCCCATGGGTGCTCCTTCTATTTGTTTGTATTTTTGTCCATTGTAGGTGAAGTATGTATTGGATAGGCAGTGGTTGGTTAGATCTAGGATGTGCTTGGGGGGGGTTGGATTTGTTTTGGATGGCTGTCAAGGCTTCTTTTATTGGCACTTGGGTGAAGAGGGATATGACATCGAAGCTTACTAGTAGGTCGCTAGGTTGTAAGTTTTGTTTCTTTATGATCTCGATGAATTGGAATGAGTTTCTTACGTGTGAGTTGATGGATTCTGCATAAGGTTGTAGTTGTTTGGCGAGAAATTTGGCTAGGTTTTGTAGAGGTGAGCCTATGGAGCTGACTATTGGTCTGAGTGGGGTTCCTTCTTTGTGTATTTTGGGGAGACCATAAAGCTTGGGGCATCTGGATGATTTTTCTCTGGGTATGATTCGTTGCTGGATTTCTTCACTGATGGGGGAGGCTTTTATTTTGGATTTGGTAGTTTTTTCTAGGTAGGTGGTGGGGTCTGTCTTTAGGGGTTTGTATGCGGGGTCTTGGAGTAGGTTGGTTAACTTGGTTTGGTAGTCAGATGTGTTCATAACCACTGTCGCATTGCCCTTGTCTGCTGGTAGAATTATTATGCTGGTGTCTTCTTTCAGGTTAAGTAGTGCAGTTTGTTCTTCTTTGGATAAGTTGCTTTTGGGTGGTTTGCTAGTGCAGAGGATGTTGGTGATTTCAAGTCTGATTTTGTTAGCATCATCAGGGTTGGTTTTGGTCAGGCTGGTTTCAACTCCGCATATGATGGTTTCTGTGGGGATGTGTTTGGGAGCGACAGCAAAGTTGAATCCTTTTGAAAGGACCTTGGTTTCAGCTTCAGTGAGGATCTTGTCTGAGATGTTGTGCACTGTTTGTTTCATGTGTGGCTGTGGGGGGAGAGGAGTTGGTTTCTGGCGTTGTTGTAGTTTCCTGAGTTTGTTGGTGTGTGTGTCTGTCTTGAGGGTGGTCTGTGTTTCGGCTCTCCAGACAGCGAGTTGTTTGGATTTGTCCCAAAGTAGAGGGTGAATCTTGTTGCTGAGTCTGAGGTGGAGTGTGAGGAGATCTTTGTTGATTTGGTCTAGGAGAAACCTTTTTGTGTGAAGTTCATTTCTAATTAGGGCCAGTTCTGTTCTTTTAGGATGCGTTTGGTGGCTGCTGTGTTGGTGTGGAATTTCAATTGGAAGCTTGTGGGAATTAAATTTTGATCTCGGCAGTTGCATAAGAATGCAAGGTCACATAAAATGGAGGCTCTTTGGACTTCAAGTTTTTCATAAGTCCTGGTCAGATGGTGGGTTTCCTCCCGTAGAGGTGCAGTATTTGTTTTCTGAGGTTCTCATGGTATTTGTATGTGGATCTTTGGTTGTTCGGGTTTTCTCCCGCGTAAGATTCGAAGTATCTAGGCAACGTTTCGATGAAGTCTCATTCATCATCTTCAGGCTTCTGTCTCCGGCTCTGTGCTTCTCAGAGTAATGTGAGATTGCAGCTGCTTCCTCCTTTAACTGCCAGTGGGGTGGGACTTGATTGGGTGGGGGCTTGGCTATGTTCTGATTGGGTGGGGTGTGTTCTCATTGGTAGGGGGTTTGGCTGTGTTCTGATTGGTTGGGGGTTAGCCGTGTTCTGATTGGTTGGAGGTGTGTTCTGTTCAGGTGGGGCTTGGTTGTGCTCAGGTTAGTCTTAGTTGCTGGGGATTTGAGCTGGTGAGTTGTGATCTTGCTGTTTGGCTTCGAGTTCGTGGTCCTTCTGCATCTTCATAGTGGGTGTCGGTTTGCTTCATGTATGGCTCGGAGGGGTTTGAAGTGGGTAGTGATGCAGCTGCCATGCAGCTTCTGGTCCATGGTCGTGTCTCATCTTCTGAGTGGGTGGGAGTCTGTTTTCTACATGGAAGTGTGGTGGTGGCATCTTGTGTGGCTCTCATGGGTGTGGGTCTGGTGTCCTTCTTCATGTTAGGTACTCGTCTGTTCATGAGGGCGGGTTTCCAAATGGCTGGAAGGCGGGAGGTGTCATCTCGTTTGTTCATGCTGTGTGGGCGTTTTTCTATCTCTATGGCTTCTCTGATTATTCTGCTGTTGAAGTGTTCGGTTTTGGCGATAGTTCTGGTATTTTTAAAATCAATTTCATGTCCTGTGGCTTTGAGGTGTTGGACCAGGGAAGAGGTCGTTTCTTCTTTTTTGAACCAAAGATCCATGTATGTATATGTATATATATATGTGTATATATATTCTGAGGTTCTCGCGGGTATTAGTGTGTGGATCTTTGGTTATTCGGGTTTTCTCCCGCGTACGATTGGAAGTATCTACGCAACGTTTCGATGAAGTCTCATTCATCATCTTCAGGCTTGTGTCTTCGGCTCTGTGCTTCTCAGATTGATGTGAGCTTGCAGCTGCTTCTTCCTTTTAACTGCTAGTGGGGGTGTGACTTGATTGGGTGGGGGCTTGGCTGTGTTCTGATTGGGTGGGGGTGTGTTCTCATTGGTGAGGGGTTTGTCTGTGTTCTGATTGGTTGGGGGGTTGGCCGTGTTCTGATTGGCTGGAGGCGTGTTCTGTTCAGGTGGGGGCTTGGTTGTGCTCAGGTTAGTCTTAGTTGCTGGGGGATTTGAGCTGGTGAGCTGTGATCCTGCTGTTTGGCTTCGAGTTTGTGCTCGTGCTGCATCTTCATGGTGGGTGTCAGTTTGCTTCGTGTATGGCTCGGTGTTGTGACTCCGGAGTTGGAATCTGTTCCGTTGGCAGATGTGAGCTCAAGCGAAGAGGAAATGGCAGTAAATTATGAGCCAGCTCTGTTGAGCGATTTGGATTGCAGTCAGGATGAGGAAATGGATTTAACTAGGAGAGACGAACCTGATTTAATAGAGCTGTCAGGACCTTCGACCTCCTCTGATTCTTCTCCTCTGGCTGAGCAACAGCCGGGAATAGCTAACCAGGAACACTTGCGAGAGTTTTCTGGTGGGGAGGAGTCTTTGGAAAGAACCTGGCTAGATGTGAGAAACAGACGTAAGATGAGGCGTCAATCTCAATTAGGAAGGAGGCGTCGAGCCAGTGACTAATTAAGGAGATTAACACGCCCTCATAGAGGATAAAAGGAAACGGCTTGGCTGGCGAGCTTTGCCAGAAGCAAAGTGATTTATGGGAGTGAACACACGGAGAGAACTCTTTGAGGCTTTGGGATTTATAGCCACGTCAGGTTTGCCGGGCAGAGTTTGGATTTATTGCTGAGGACTGGAAACCCTTCCACAGTCCTTTTGGGAAAGTTTGCTTTTTGGTTTGTGAACTGCTTGTTTCGTTTTGCCCTCCTGCAATTAAAGGGGAGACATAACAGCTCGGAGGGGTTTGAAGTGGGTAGTGATGCAGCTGTGTCTCATCTTCTGTGTGGGTGTGAGTCTGCTTTCTGCGTGGAAGTGTGGTGGTGGCATCTTGTGTGGCCCTCATGGGTGTGGGTCTGGTGTCATTCTTCATTTTAGGTACTCGTCTGTTCATGAGGGCGGGTTTCCAAATGGCTGGTAGGCGGGAGGTGTCATCTCGTTTATTCATGCTGTGTGGGCGTTTTTCTATCTCTATGGCTTCTCTGATTATTCTGCTGTTGAAGTGTTCAGTTTTGGCGATAGTTCTGGTATTTTTAAGGTCAATCTCATGTCCTGTGGCTTTGAGGTGTTGGACCAGGGAAGACATCGGTTCTTCTTTTTTGAATGAGTTCTTATGTTCTTCAATGCGTGCACTTATTCTTCTGCTAGTTTGTCCAATGTATGTGGTAGGGTAGGCAGTGCAAGGGATTTCGTACACTCCTTGGTTTTCTAATTCAATTTTGTCTTTGGGGTTTCTTGGGATGGTGGATATTTTTCTGTTTGTGCAGAATGCTGTTTTAATGTTGTGTTTTTGGAGGATCTTGCTGATTTTGTCTGTGGTGCCTTTTATATATGGGAGGAGGGCTTTGCCATTCTCTTGTTCTCTGTCTTGGATTTTGGTTGGGGTTTATTTTTGGATTAGGTGGGTAATCTTCTTTCTTTGGAATCCATTGGCTGTTAGTACGTTGGTGAGAGTGTGTAGTTCGGTTTTTAGGTGTTGTTCATCGGCTAAGCATTTTCTTCTGGAGATGGGTGTCTCGGCTACGGAATTGATCTGCGCTGGGTGGTGGTGTGAGAGTGCATGTAGATAGCGGTTTGTATGTGTTTTCTTCTGGTAGATGGTGTGTCCTAGGGAGCCATTGGATTTTTTGTATACCAAGACATCTAGGAAGGGAAGTTGATTGTTAGCTTTTGCTTCCATGGTGAATTGTATTTTGGGGTGTAGGCTGTTGAGGTGTGTGAGGAAGTTGTTCAGTTTTTCTTTCCCGTGTGGCCAGATTATGAAGGTGTCATCTACGTATCTGATCCAGAGTTTGGGTTTGTGATCCTATTTTTCTAGAACTTGTGTTTCAAAGTGTTCCATGTAGAGGTTAGCGATGACAGGTGAGAGCGGTGATCCCATGGGTGCTCCTTCTATTTGTTTGTATTTTTGTCCATTGTAGGTGAAGTATGTATTGGATAGGCAGTGGTTGGTCAGATCTAGGATGTGCTTGGGGGGGTTGTATTTGTTATGGATGGCTGTCAAGGCTTCTTTTATTGGCACTTGGGTGAAGAGGGGTATGACATCAAAGCTTACTAGTAGGTCGCTGGGTTGTAAGTTTTGTTTCTTTATGATCTCGATGAACTGGAATGAGTTTCTTACATGTGAGTTGATGGATTCTGCATAGGGCTGTAGTTGTTTGGTGAGAAATTTGGCTAGGTTTTGTAGAGGTGAGCCTATGGAGCTGACTATTGGTCTAAGTGGGGTTCCTTCTTTGTGTATCTTGAGATCTGAACCTGAATAACCAAAGATCCATCCATATATATATATATATATATATATATATATATATATATGTGTGTGTGTGTGTGTGTGTGTGTGTGTATATATGTATATATATGTGTGTATATATATTATATATATGAATGATATTTGGCTTTGTTCAGGTATTTTCCCACGTCATTATAGTTGTGCTTTTAAAGTTGTAGCAACGTTTCGGCAGAATCTCATCTGCCATCATCAGGCTTCTGTATTGTGCTCGTCTGTGAGTCAGACTTTCGCAGCCGTTTCTGTTTTAAATTTGGTGCTAGCCATCTGCTGTGCCAGAATGGTTTTTTCTTCATCTTGATTGGTTGGGAGAAGACAGAACACAGCCAAACCCCCTACCAATGAGAACACACCCCCACCCAATCAGAACACAGCCAAGCCCCCACCCAATCAAGTCCCACCCCCATTAGCAGTTAAAAGGAAGAAGCAGCTGCAATCTCACATCACTCTGAGAAGTAAGAGCCGAAGACACAAGCCTGAAGATGATGAATGAGACTTCATCGAAACGTTGCCTAGATACTTCGAATCTTACGCGGGAGAAAACCCGAACAACCAAAGATCCACATACAAATACCCGCGAGAACCTCAGAAAACAAATATATATATATATGTGTGTGTGTGTGTGTGTGTGTGTGTGTGTGTGTATATATATATATATATATATATATATATATATGAATGTTTGTAAGAAGAATTAATTTATGAATCCTAATTTATAGATTGCTACATTTTTATAACTGCTATACCCTATATATCCTTTATATCTTTCCACAATTTGATACTTTGGATAACAACTAATTAATCAATTGATGTATGACTAATTAATGGCAATATATTGATTCCTAGACTAAATTGAGCGTTAAGAAAGTTATAAGATATACTATATAAGAAAAGAAAATAATCAAATACATATTTATCTATACTTACTGAATTATATATGTTCACTATATAAGCTATTATATTTAGGATTATACTCAATTTATTAAAAGGATGAAATAAGATTAGAAAATTAAGAGGGTTACAGACTATCATAGATTATAAACAATAACTATATTTATCTTTACATTGTTGTATGAATACATATATATATATATATAAAAGGTGTACATAAAATTAAGGAGAGACATTATTAAGCATATTAGACCTTGTAGTGATAAACTGAAGGGATTAGAACAAGATAAGAGGGAAGAGATAAACACACAAAACACAGAAGGGAGTTGATACAACTGATTATAATATTGAAAGACTTTCTTAAGAAAATGGGTAGATTTGGGAAGCCTAAGATGTCCACCATGACAACCATTGCTAAGACTGGGAAGCAAACAACATCCAACCCAACATCAATGATAGCATCACCAGCAGGACAACGTTCGATAGAGGGCATGCTGAATCCTGAGAAGACAAACCAGGTATCAAATATTCAAACAATTCAAATGGCATTAACAACAATACAAGAAACGATGATGAGAAATCACGCAGACTTTAAAACTGAAATGGGGGAAATGAAAGGTGAAATACAGAAACAAGATTATAAGATAATGTACAATCCAACAAACAGTAGCAAAGACGGAACATAAGATGAAAGCAGTGGAGGCAAAGGTTGAACAAACAGAAAAGAAAGTAGAATCGATAGAACAGAAATTAATGGAAGAGAACAGGAAATTAGAAGAGGCAATTGCATATTTGGAGCTGGAAAAGGCTGATTTCTTCCTCAGATTTCAGAATGTAACAGAAGAAAGGGGGGAGGACTTGCCCAAATTAATGGCAGATCTCATAGCAGAAGCGTTACAAAAAGAGGGCCAAGAGGTTTGAAGGGAAATCGATGAGGTATATAGAATATATATCAACTATACAAGACGTTTTAAACTTCCAAGAGAGGTTCATATACGATTCTCAAAGAAACAACTGAGAGATGAGATATACAAAGTGACGAGAGATGAGTCGCTGGTATTTAAGGGAACAGAAATTGTAACGTTGAAACAAATTCCAAGAAGAATAAGGGAACACAGAAAGAAATATAGATTCCTGGCCACCCAACTGAATAAGAATAACATCCCAGAGGGAATGTTAATATCATGGCAGGATAAAAAATTTAAAATAGATAGTATAGAAAAAGCGAGGGAATTTTTTGAATTGTATGTGGTATCAGGAGAAGACCAGAACAGCAATGAGGAAATGGAAACCAGGAGCCAAGAAAAAGATCGAGTGGAGGAAAGAGAAATAGAACAAGAGGAAAGAGAACAGGAAGAAATGAAAAGAGAAGGTGTAAGAATGAGACACCAATCAAGAGGAAACAAGCTTCAACAAGTAACTACAGAGTAAGATGGCGGAAGAAATCAAATTGATTTCTATTAACATCAACGGTTTAAATTCACAAATCAAGAGGAAAAAAACGATAAGTAAACTACAGAAATTGAACTTAGACATTACATGCCTTCAAGAAACACAGATCCAGAAACATCAAAGTAAACTGTTAGAAGCAACAAAATTCGGAGACTTATATGTATCTCTAGCCCAACAAAAAAAAGAGGGGTAGCAATATATATTAGGAAACATTTACAAGCAAAACAGGTATATGCAGACGAGGAGGGTAGGATTCTGATGTTAGAAGTTCATATAAACTATGAGAAAATGTTATTGACAGTGATATATGCGCTGAATGAGAAACAAGAAAAATTTTATACTAAACTATACAGAAAATTAGTAGAACAGGAATATGAGAACATATGCCTGCTAGTTGATTTCAATGCAATAGCAAGTTTAGGAAAAGATTATAATAATGAAACACAGGGAAAAAAGGAAAAGGAAAACATTACCAAAACTATTTTATCAAATGGCGGAAGAATTAGGATTAAAAGATATATGGAGAGAAAGAAATCCAGACAAAAAACAGTATACTTACTATTCAGCACCACACACATCATGGTCAAGATTGGATATGTTATGGACAAATGTGGAAATGGAACATAATATAAAAGAAATAGAAATTGAAACTAACACATGGGCTGACCATAATCCTATTAAAATAATTTGGAAAGGATTGAAAAAGAACAGAAGATGGATGCTAAATAAGGAGATCCTAAAAGAAAAAGAATGTGTCAAGATGATGGGAAAAGAATTGGAGTTCTTTCTGAAAGAAAATAAAAAACAACAAACATCAATTCCAAACCTATGGCACATGACTAAAGCATACATCAGGGGCCTGGAAATTTCATATAATACACACAGATACAACGAAAAAAAAGGAGAACAATCTAAACTACTAGATACCCTTAAGGAGTTAGAAAAAACATTAGAAAAAACACCACATAATAAGACAGCAAATACGGAAAGGATAATGATTAGACACAAATGGAATATGTTAGCACAAGATGAATGGTTACAGGACATGAAAATGATAAAACAGAATTATTTTGAACACGCGAACAAACCAGGAAGGTGGCTAGCCTACAGACTTAAGAAAGAAAAGGAAAAAAGATCAATCCAACAATTGAAGGATGATGATGGTATGTTACAACATCAAACTGAAAAGAAAAAACATATTGTTAAAAGTTTTTTTTGAGGAACTATATAGTAGGGAAGATGTACCAGAGGAAAATATCCAACATAATTTAGAAGGGAAAGGGCTAGACGCGATCCCGGAAGAGAATAAAGAAGATAAATCAGGAAATAACACTAAACGAACTCCAAGAAGCAATCCTGAAACAGAAAACCAATAAGACACTGGGACCGGATGGTCTCCCAGGAGAACTGTATAAAATGCTCCAAGAAAAATTAGAAATGCAATTGTTAGAACTCTACAATGAGGTACTGACAACAGCGAAGTTACCCAAGTCATGGGGGGAGACATACATAACATTGATCCCAAAAGAAGATTCGGACCATCAACTAATTCAAAATTATAGGCCCATATCCCTTTTAAATGTTGACTATAAAATATTTATGTCCATAATGGCAGAAAGATTGAAAAAAAAACCCTTAACCATATCATTCATAGCAACCAAAATGGATTCTTACCAAATAGACAAATCAAAAATAATACCAGAATGGTAATGAATATAATAGAATACTATGAAGCAAACCCAGGAAAACAATTGGCAATGGTCTTAATGCGCAAAAGGCATTTGAAAATGTTAATTGGCAGTTCATAATACAACAATTAAAAAGCATGCAATTTGGCAATAAATTTATCAAACTGATTTTGACAATTTATATGACATAGATGGCCAGTGTAATATTGAATGGTGACAGAACGGAAACGTTTAAGATCAACAAGGGGGTAAGACAGGGACGCCCACTGTCACCCCTCCTCTTCATCCTTACCTTAGAAAACTTATACTACCGAAACTATTATACTGTACTATTTTCAAACAATACCTATAAAATTGGATAAGAAATTTTTTCAGGAATTAGATAAGACAGTAATGAAATTTATATGGATGAGGAAAAAAGCATGAATAAAATTGAAGACATAACAAGATAGTAGAAACGGAGGTGGCCTTGGACTCCCAAAATGGGAAACATATTAACAAGCAGCAATTTTACTATGGGTTAAGGAGTGGATAAACTTAAAAAATAAAAGAATTTTGGCGATTAGAAGGTCATGACCTCCAAATTGGGTCGCATGCCTTCCTATGGGATAAAAATAATAAGATTCACTCTTATTTTCATGGACATCTGATAAGGGACTCGCTATTACAAACATGGGAGAAAATTTTTAAAAAGCATTATTTGAAAAGACCAAATTCGATCTCACCTATGGAAGCTATATTATATCCAAATACAAGGGACATTAAAAAATGATTAGATATGAAGAATTAGTAGATGAACAGGGGGATTTAAAAATATTGGATTAATTAAAAGAACAAGGTATAATATTGGATTGGTGGGTATACTTGCAAATTCAAACCAAATTTAAGAAAGATGTAAAGGAACAAGGGATAGATAAAAGTTTTACAAAAATTGGACCAAATTTTGACAGGCAAAGATATAAAATTTATAACACGAATGTATTATTTATTGGAAGTGGAATTAGAGGAAGGAATTGTTAAGGGTTCAATGATCGCCTGGGCAAAAAATGTAGGTCATAACATAAATCTAGATGAGTGGGAAAAGACTTGGACTGAGAACTGGAAGCTGACTTCATCGACGGCATTTAAGGAAAAACAATATAAAATGTTTTGTAGATGGCACTTAGCACCGGCAAGACTGGCAAAAATGTATCCAAATATGAAACCGGAATGCTAGAAGTGCAAACAAAAGAAAGGAACATTTTTCCATATGTGGTGGCAATGTTTAGAGGTTAAAAATATTGGAAGAAAGTACAGAGATGGCTTTTTGAAATTACAAATTATAGATTGAAATTGGAACCAGAAACATTTTTATTAGGTATGATTAAAGGGAATTTGAGAAAAGATAAAAGATATCTTATTGTACAAATCTTAAACCGCAGCAAGAATTACTTTTGCACAAAGCTGAAAAAGCGATAAAACACCACCAAAGTTCTAATTCAACAAATAATGGATTGTGCAGAACTAGACAAATTCACTATGGAATTAAAAGGCAAGGATGATCAAGAATATTATGCGATATGGGAGAGGTGGTATGAATGGGTGAAGAATAAAGATAAAAATGATGTATAGTTACAAAATGAGAAATATATATATACAAAGACACAGTTACTGTTAACGGAAATGAGAGTTTTGTATTTTTGGTTTTTAAAGAATAAAAGTTATTTAAAATAAATAAATAAAATTATTTTTTATTATGCAATTTCCTTTGTTATATATAAAATTCCCATATGCACAATGGCAGTGTACTGTCTGGATACAATCTCTTTTAAATACAGATAACAAACCTTATACACACATTAATTGCTCCCAGGAGGCTCCAGGGAGGCTTGCTAGGCTATATATATGCTAGGATATACGCAGTACAATGCAGTAAGACATGTACAGATCTGTACACTGGTGAAACAAAACAACCACTTCACAAACACATGGCACAACATAGAAGAACAAACCCATTAGAACAAGATTTAGCAGTCCATCTGCATTTGTGATGTCTCCTTTGGACGACTCCTCCAACGCTTCATCAGAGGCCAGGTTGCGGGAGAATGAGATCATTCCTGGCACATCAGGAATTACTAACAGGAATGGAGCTCTGCTCTGAATGTCTGAATTTGCACACCTGGAAGTTTGAAGAAGTAACGAAGGACCCTGGAGAGGTCTGCGATATAGAGGGGAAGCTCTGAGGGCAGCGGGGGCTCGCAATCCCCTGCTGCAATAAGAGGAAATCCCTTGAAAACCAGCATGGAAGAGATCAGTTTTATGACCAGGTCCAGAGGCATGGCGGCCTGAACAAATGGAGAATGAAGTAAAAGAGGGAAGCAGCGTGTTGTAGTGGTGAAAATTGATGAAGAGAGGTACTGAAATCTCAGAAATTTAACGTCCTATAAATTGGTGGACAAGTGAGTCTCCGTGGAAGGAAGAATTGGCGATTCAGCAGTGGGAGCGGAAGATAAAGAACAAACGAGTAACTTTGTTATTGACGGTTAGAGAGGAAGAAGTGACTGGAGTTGGAAGACAAGTGGGTATCGCCTAGAATATAACAAAAAACTGACTATTCAGCACTTGAATTGGATGACTGTTTTCTTTTGTGTGCTCTGAATGAGGTTCGGAAGGAGATTTCTAAAGACCCCTTTAGAGTGATGGAGAAGAAGAAAGAAGTCTCAAAAGAAGCAAGAAAGACAGGAGACCAGAATAGTGATTCTGCAGTGATTGTGCAGAATAGAAAGAAGACATTTTGACTGAAGGAGATCTGACTGTCACTCTATAGATAATATTAAATATCTTAATTATTCTTAAATAGTAGAGATAAATATATCAAATAAGAACGTAAAAGGTATTGTAATTGATGGTATAATTAATTAATCAATTAATTATAATTAACTAGGAAGATATATGTATCTGTATTATTTTATATTTACTCTTTCTTTTTTCTCTGCTTTATGAATTTGAAGCTCTCCATAACTGATGAGATTGTATATTGGATATTGACAAGGTGTAACTGACAGACATTATTATTTAATATTTAATATTATAAATTGTTGGATTGTGTCAATACTGAGAAAATTTGATATTAATATTAATATTTAGTATGAGTATTTGATATTTGCATTAATTATTAACTATAGATAATAATAAATATATTAATATATTAATATTTTCACAATATTTATTTAGTAATAACAATTTATTAACTACAAATTACAATAATGTTAGAAGATATCTAATTGTTTATTTATTGTATTACTAAATTCATATCTACTGTATGTATGTATGTGTATATATGTGTGTGTGTGTGTGTGTGTGTGTTTTCTTAAGTTTTCACGGGTATTTAGATGTATGGTATTCAGCTTTGTTCGGGTATTTTCCCATGTCATTTTAGTTGTGCTTTTAAAGTTGCAGCAGAATCTCATCTGCCATCATCAGGCTTCTGTATTGGGTTTGTCTGTGTGTCAGGCTTTCACAGCCATTTCTGTTTTAAATTTGGTGCTAGCCTCGTGCTGTGTTAGAATGGTTTTTTCTTCATCCTGATTGGTTGGGAGTCTTGGTCTGTGTTAATTGGTCTTGGAGTTTGCTGTGTTCTGCTTGATTGGTGTTTCTAATATCTTCTGTCTGTTTTGTAGCATTTTTTTTGTCTTGATTGGCTGGGAACATTGTGTTTCGTGTGTTGGGGGCTTTAGTGCGGCTTGGCTTTGGGTGAATGGCCAGCTATCGTTTATTAGGAAGCTAGGTTTCATCTGGGTGGCTGGTTGGGGTGTGTTTGGGCTGGAGGTATCGGGGGTCTGTTTGTGCCCAGGTGTTTGCTTGGTGGGGAGGTGTGGTGTGCTGGCTCTGTTGTAAGCAGGCTGGTTGGCTATGTTGTTATTTCTTGATTGGTTGATGGAGTTGATGTTTGCAGATTGGTTGGCTTTTTCGTAAGAACCTGTGTGGCTGAGGTACTGGCTGTGTGTCTATCAGCCTCCTGTGTTGTAACGACCTGGGTAATGGGCTGTGTGATGACCTCCTGACTTCTATTGTTGTGACATCCTGGGTCTTGTGCTGTAATCTCCTGGGTCGTTGGCTGTGTTGCAACATCCTGAGGTTTTGTGGTGTAACCTCCTGAGTTCCGTGATGTGATATCCTGAGTGGATGGCTGTGCTGTAACATTCCGGGTTTGAGGTCTGGCTATGTGTTCATGGCGTGTGTCAGTTTGCTTAGTTTGGGGGTCAAGGTGTGTGGCAGCAGGTGATGCAGCTGTGGTCTGGTTTCTGGACAGTGGTTGCCTTTCATCTATGGGATGGGTTTGGGTTTGAGTCTGGTGAGGGAGATTGGTGGTGGCGTCATGTGTTGTTTTGGGTCCGTTGTTGGTTTTCATAGCTGGGACTTGTTTGTTGATAAGGGCTAGTTTCCAGATATCTGGTAGGCGGGATATTTGTAAAAAGTTTTTTATTTTTATCTTTTAAAAACTTCTCTTTTGGTGAACAATGTGGTTTCAGGATTTTACATTTCCATAGAAACATGACCATAATTATATTTATCTTTCATATTCAGTTTTTTGTCATATCATTGCATTTTCCATTTTCTGTAAATTTTCACAAATATTCTTATATTTTTCACACTTTTTCACACACTTATTTTTCACACTGCAAAAGTTCATTTATTTCAGTAATGCAACTTAAAAGGTGAAACTAATATATGAGATAGACTCATTACATGCAAAGCAAGATAGTTCAAGCCGTGATTTGTCATAATTGAGATGATTATGGCTTACAGATCATGAAAACTCCAAATCCACAATCTCAGAAAATTAGAATATTGTGAAAAGGTTCAATATTCTAGGCTCAAAGTGTCCCACTCTAATCAGCTAATTAAGCCATAGCACCTGCAAAGGGTTCCTGGGCCTTTAAATGGTCTCTCAGTCTGGTTCAGTAGGAATCACAATCATGGGAAAGACTGCTGACCTGACAGTTGTGCAGAAAACCATCATTGACACCCTCCATAAGGAGGGAAAGCCTCAAAAGGTAATTGCAAAAGAAGTTGGGTGTTCCCAAAGTGCTGTATCAAAGTACATTAATAGAAAGTTATGTGGAAGGGAAAAGTGTGGAAGAAAAAGGTGCACAAGCAGCAGGGATGACCTCAGCCTGGAGAGGATTGTCAGGAAAAGGCCATTCAAAAGTGTTGGGGACTTTCACAAGGAGTGGACTGAGGCTAGAGTCAGTGCATCAAGAGCCACCACACACAGTCTGATCCTGGACATGGGCTTCAAATGTCGTATTCCTCTTGTCAAGCCGCTCCTGAACAACAAACAACATCAGAAGCGTCTTACCTGGGCTAAAGAAAAACACAACTGGTCTGTTGCTCAGTGGTCCAAAGTCCTCTATTTTGATGAGAGCAATTTTTGCATCTCATTTGGAAACCAAGGACCCAGAGTCTGCAGGAAGAATGAAGAGGCACACATTGCAAGATGCTTGAAGTCCAGTGTGAAGTTTCCACAGTCTGTGTTGATTTGGGGAACCATGTCATCTGCTGGTGTTGGTCCACTGTGCTTCATTAAGTCCAGGGTCAACGCAGCCATCTACCAGGAGATCCTTCTGCAGACGAGCTTTATGGGGATGCTGACTTCATTTTCCAGCAGGACTTGGCACCTGCCCACACTGCCAAAAGCACCAAACCCTGGTTCAACGACCGTGGGATTACTGTGCTTGATTGGCCAGCAAACTTGCCTGACCTGCACCCCATAGAGAATCTATGGGGAATTGCTAAGAGAAAGATGAGAGACTTGAGACCAAACAATGCAGAAGAGCTGAAGGCCACTATTGAAGCATCCTGGTCTTCCATAACACCTCAGCAGTGCCACAGGTTGATAGCTTCCATGCCACACTGCATTGAGGCAGTAATTACTGCAAAAGGGGCCCAAACCAAGTGCTGAGTACATATGCATGCTTATACTTTTCAGAGGTCCGATATTGTTTTGTTATGTCTCACCTATATTCATAGATGAGAAGACAAGGTTTCAGAATTCAAAATATTCAAGCAAGAACAAAACCGGATTCAAAAAGGGTTAATAGCACTGTTTTCCAGTCCTTGGCAGACTTCCCGGAACCTGTTAGGCTATTCAGAATTGTCCATAAATCACAAGGCCACTCCAAATGTATTCTTTCGACACATCAAACACTTTGCTTCCAAGCAACGTTTGAGAGTCAGCACGCCTCCTTAAATCACCTGGATAGGCGTGTCAGTCTCTCCAATCAATGTCTGGCCTGACGCCTCCCTTCAGATTGACGTTTCCTGGTTCTCCTAGTTCTGGCGTCAATCCACAATCTGTCAGTTTCCTCGCTGGAAACTTCTGTCTCATTTTGTTGATCATTTGCTGGCATGAACAAAGTCGAAGGTTCTGGGGAGGATTGTCTCTGCGACAATCTCTCATCCTCCTGGCTCACGTCTGTGTCCTCTGATAATTCAGACTGCACATTCACAGCAGGCTCCAACCTTCCATCTTCAGAGTCATCAGAGTCAAAACTCCCAGCAGGATCGATCCTTCCAGTCACAACATTGTTCTATGTACAATCCTTGTTTTATTGATTTTATGTAATATTCTAATTTTCTGAGATTGTGGATTTGGGGTTTTCATGAGCTGTAAGCCATAATCATCTCAATTATGACAAATCACAGCTTGAACTATCTTGCTTTGCATGTAATGAGTCTATCTCATATATTAGTTTCACCTTTTAAGTTGCATTACTGAAATAAATGAACTTTTGCATGATATTCTAATTATTCGAGTTTCACCTGTACTTCCAGAGGCACAAAGTTAGAGATACTTTATTATCTGTATGGGAGAGAATCAAGAGAAACCATTACATGAAGATCCCAATTTGGTTATCCACCATAGAAGCAATGGTGTATCCCAATGTCCTTGACTTAAATAAAATAGTGAGATATAAAGAATTATTGGATGAACAGGGAAAATTGAAAACTAATCAAGAACTGAAGAAACAAGTGATAAAAGTAGACTGGTGGCAGGAGAGGGGAGGAGCTGGCGCCGTGATGGTACGGCTTGCAATCAAGCTCTAAGATTGCAGCCGATATCTTCGCCCCTGGCTGGTCCAAACGGACCTAAACCATCCCATAGGGAAGGTTATCGTGAGGGGTATACCCTGTGGATCCCAGGGACATCGCAAAGTCCCTGGTTGACCCAGGAGAAGTCCCTTTTGCCGGCGGCAGAGAGGCAGCCCCCAAGCTGCTGAAGTCGGGCAGCTCCGGAAAGGAAGAGGCTGAAAGAGAAAGTGTGTTGGCTGGGTGAGAAACTTTTTTTTTTCAATACTTTGAGGCTTGAAAGGACACTTTGATTATAAGAAGAAATCTGTGAGATTTTTGACAAAACTGAATAAGCGGCGTTTTTTAAGGGAGACGTCAAAGCGAGGCTTTATTTTTATTTTATTTTTTTGCTGCCGGACTTCATTGTTACTTAGTAGATAACCGGACTGAATTTTCTCTTTATATATATATATATATATATATATATATATATATATATATATATATATATATATATGTTTTCTGAGGTTCTCGCTGGTATTTGTATGTGGATTTTTGGTTGTTGGGTTTCTCCGCGTAAGGTTCGAGAGTATCTGAAATTTGATGAAGTTCATTCATCATCTTCAGGCTTCTGTCTACCGCTCTGTGCTTCTCCGGTAGCGGAGATTGTAGCTGCTTCCTCCTTTTAACTGCAGTTAAAAGGAGGAAGCAGCTGCAATCCATTACCGGAGAAGCACAGAGCCGGAGACAGAAGCCTGAAGATGATGAATGAGACTTCATCAAACGTTGCTCAGATACTCGAACCTCGCGGAGAAAACCCAACAACCAAAGATCCATATATATATATATATATATATATATATATCTTATTCTCCCTTTGATTTTTTAACTTTTTTTTTTAGGCTAGAGGCTCCCTTTGGTTATTTTTTTTTTGTATATATATATATATATATATATATATATATATATATATATCTCTATATCTCCCGTTCTTTTTTAACTTCAATTACGTTTTTCTGGGAGGAGGGGGGAAAGTGAGAATTAAGAAACTTTGTAACACTGCCAACTAGAGAGAACTGTGAAAGACTTCTTCTCAAGGACATTTTAATTTGATAAGATAGAGGGAAGAGCGCAGCAGAATATTATTACAGGTGCTCTTCTGGATTTCTATCAACAATTAAATATCTGTGGTTTGGCTTTGAAGCTTGTGGGGAAGAGAAGAGAGTCATAACAAGAGCCTTGGACAACTAAACAGAGTGCAGTGTGTTGTTTCTTTCTTTTTAATCTTTTTTTAGTTCCGCTACCCCTCCTTACCAGTATTACTGTAAATTTTTACTTTAGCAATGTTTTTATTTTTATTTTTTATTTTAAAGGGGAAGCCTTAGAATTTCTCATTTTTATTTTTATTTTTATTTTTTTCCCTTTTTCATTGGGATTTTTGCTTTTTCTATCTATCCTCTTGGATTATTTTGGTTCCCTTTTTGTTTTTTAATTGAGATTTTTTAGCTGAATTAAGGTGTGAAGAACCTGAAGAAATCTTTCTTTTGCTCTGTTCTTTTTTATTACTATTATTATTGGGTCTTCTTTTTATTTTTATTTTTTATTGTGGTCTATTTCATAATTGGATTAGGGTCTGGAAGAACCTGAAGAATCTTTTCTTTTTTCTTTTTTTCTCCTTTACTATTGGGCTTTTTACCATTGGACCTTTCCATTCTGGATTATAATTGGCTACCTTTCTAATTGGATTAAAACTTGAAAGAACTTGAAGATTTTGAATCATTTAAAATGAGTAGGAAACTCATACCTCCGGGTGCTTCTACATCTACTTTTGCCTCCCCACCATCTGGAGGACAACGTTCAATTCAGGTAATGTTAAAGCAAGACAAAGAACAAGAAAAAGTAACCTTACAGATGATTATGCAAGGAATCCAAGATCTTAAGATAAAAACAGACACCATTGAACAAAGAACAGGGAAGACTGATGAAAAAGTGGAAAATATTCAACAGATGATGGTGAAGTACGATGAGAGACTCCAAAAGTCGAAGAAGAGGGTAAACGAAGAGAGGAGAAGATTGGAAACATTGACAGCAGACTAACAGTGGTTGAACAAGATAAAAGTGGGATGCTGAAGTGGGAGATGGAGAGGTCAGAATTCTATCTCAGATTTCAAAACATAGAGGAAGAAAAAGGGCAAGATTTGGCTGTGATAATGATAGAAATTCTGGCTGACGCTTTGGAAATAACAGAGGAAAAGATGATGGATGGAGTAAATGAGATATACTGAGTTTTTACAAGATATGTGATGAGAAATAATCTACCCAGAGAAGTTCACATCAGATTTACTAAAAAATCCATCAAAAACACAAATTTTACAAGCGGCAAGAGAGAAGACGTTGAAATATAAAGGCAAAGAAATCCTGGTCTTAAAACAAATACCCAGAAGAGTGAGAGAGATGAGAAGAGAATATCGATTTTTGACCAAAGTGCTATTGAAAAAGGAGGTGAATTACAGATGGCTGATCCCAGAAGGACTGATGTTTACATGGCAAGAACAGAGACATAGAATTGATTCAATCGAGAAAGCAGAACTTTTCTACGCAGAATTTTTTGGAAGGAGAGAGGAAGAGGCAGAAAAAGAGGTCTCATTAATTGAATTCCAAGAGGAACAAATGGAGATTGTAAAAGAAGAAGGTGCAGTAGGTGGACAGGTGGATATCAAAGACCAACGTGAACCAAGATCTACGAGAGCTGCTAAACCTAAATATAAAATATAATCATGGAAGAGAAAAAACTGATTACAATGAATATAAATGGACTGAATTCAGCTGCTAAGAGAAGGAAGATCTTTCATAAATTAGGGAAATTAAAGTTTGACATAATTTGTTTACAAGAAGTACACATTAAAAAGCAACATGAACAATTGTTAGTACAGCCAAAATTAGGGAAAATATTTACTTCTCTGACTCAGTGTAAGAAAAGAGGAGTGGTTTTATATATTAAAGAGGCCACCCCAGCAAAATTGATTTACGCTGATGAAGATGGAAGAATATTAATGGTGGAAATAATGGACAATAATATAAAAATACTCTTGACTGCAATCTATGATCCGAATGATAAACAAGAAGAATTCTATAAAAAATTACACATGAAAATGACTGGACTGGACTATGCTAATATAATTATGATGGGAGACTTTAATGGAATTGTGGACAATAAATTGGACTATATAGCAACAACAGCAAAGCACAATAGAAAGATTCTTCCTAAATCCTTTTTTAAAATGACAGATGAATTAACTTTAAAAGATATATGGAGAGAAAGAAATGCTAAAACCAAACAATATACTTTCTATTCAAATAGACATTTATCATGGTCCAGATTAGATATGATCTGGATCTCAACAGAATGAATATCTAGTGTTCAAGAAATAAATATTGAAACAAGTACTTGGGCAGACCATAACCCATTGACAATTAAATGGAAGGGACAAAAAAAAAGATCGAGATGGATGTTAAATAATACTATTTTAAAGGAGAAGGATTTTATACAATGGATCGAGAAAGAACTGGCTTTTTTCTTTAAAGTAAATAAAAAAGAAGATACTTCAATGCAGAATGTTTGGGATACAATGAAGGCATATGCTAGAGGCTTGATAATAGACTACATAAGAAAAAAGAATATTAGGAAAAGGCAAGCCACTAAAGCCTTGGAAGATGAGTATAAAAGACTTGAAAAAGAACTACAGAAAATGCCACAGAAAAAAGATATCAAACTGAAATTGGACATAACTAAACATAAAATGGGCTTAATAGAGAAAGAAGAACTGGCACAGAAAATTAGGAATGCTAAACAGAATTATTTTGAAGATGCAAATAAGCCAGGTAGATGGCTTGCATATAAATTGAGAAAGGAGAAAGAGTCAAGGAAAATATCGCAGTTAATAGATGACCAAGGCCAAGTTTGTTATGGTAATAAGGAGAAAAAGGAAATTATTCGAGATTTCTATGGACAACTATACAAGAAAGAGAATATTGATGAGGAAAAAGTCAAACAGTACTTACAGAATGCAAACCTACCTAAGATATCCAAAGAGACTGAAGAAATGTTAGAAAGTAATATAACAATGATGGAATTAAGTCAAGCACTTAAGAAGCAAAATAATGGGAAAGCACCAGGTCCGGATGGGCTTCCAGCAGAATTCTACAAAATATTACAAGAATCATTGAGCATTCCATTGTTAGAAGTCATGAATGAAGCTATGTCAAAGAAGATGATACCTAAAACATGGTCAGAGGGTTACATTACACTTATTCCAAAAGAGGAGGCTGATCCACTGCAAATTAAGAACTATAGACCGATTTCTTTATTAAATGCAGACTATAAAATCTTTGCTTCAATATTAGCAGAAAGACTTAAAAAATATCTGAATAATTTTATCCATCCAGATCAAAATGGATTTCTGCCAAAGAGACAAATTAGAGACAATATGAGAGTAATTCTGGACACTTTGGAATACTATGAGGCGCATCCTGAAAAACAAATGGCTTTGATATTCTTAGATGCCCAAAAGGCATTTGACAATGTGATCTGGAGATTTATGTTACTCCTATTGGAACAGATGGGTTTTACTAGAAGATTTATCCAAGCAATAGAAGCTATTTATCATGAGCAAACAGCAAAGGTAATGATGGAGGGAGAACTTACAGATTTTATTAATATAAGAAAAGGCACAAGACAAGGATGTCCCCTATCTCCTTTGCTATTGAACACTACTACAAATATGCTGCAATGAATGGAAATATGTTTTAATTGGTTTTTAATTGTAGAATTTGTTTAATAAAGTTTTTAAAATATTAAAATAAAAAAATATCTTCTAAATATATAAATAAAGAAATACAATTTTTTAAAAAAGGAATTACTAACCCTGAACTGGGGACAGCTTGCAGACCAGTGAAGAAGAGGGGTGGGAGCTGCTGGCTGTGGTGGATCTCAGAGCACGCAGGGCAGAGAAGCAGAGGTCTGCCAGATTGCTCTGGAAAAGGCCCTGCCCCTCTTGATGGGCTGCATTGGGAGCTATTTAGCATAGCAGGCAGAGGGAGGCATTGCATTGGTGTGTGTGTGGGGGGATTCAGCTGGTTCAGGTCAGTTCGAATGAACCAGATGTTAATTTTACATCCAGTTCACCAAAGCGGTAGTTCCAACGACCAGCTGGCCCCATCCACCCCACCCCGCGCTTCCCAGGAGTTCCCATCGCAGCCCATGTGGCTCACGGGTAAGTCCAGGGACGCCTCATAGGAGCAAAAATGGGGCGCAGGGGTGCAGCAGGCCCCCCGCACCCTATTTTTGCTCCCAGGAGGCTCTGGGGAGGCTTCCTAGGCCCAAAATGGGGCACAAGGGAGTGCAGTGGCCCAACCCACACCCTGTTTTTGCTCCCAGGAGGCTCCAGGGAGGCTTCTTAGGCCCAAAACTGCCTTGGGAATGTTCTAGGTAAACAAAACTATGCAGTCTCCTAAAACTGTTGGAGCCAATCTTCTTTCTTTATTCTATATCTTCCTCTTCAAAACAAGTAAGTTGCTCTGCTTTTTCATGCCAGGCTTAGTGTGGTAAGTTCAGAGTGGATTTTGTAGAGAACAGCTTACCTTTAGGTCTCATTCATTTGCTCAATTTCAGAACATTACACAATTTCCAAAGCATAATTCATACTATTCAGCAGTTTGCCTAGCTGCTGCTTCATGGTTACATCATTACTTCTATTACTGTCACAACCTTTATGGAATCCAATGGCCTTTTAAATTTGACAAGCAAAAAAAACAGTAAATATTTCTCACAAATATTTTCCCTCTTCCACTTTGTGGTTCGATATTTAACATACACAAGTATCTGCTGTGTTACTATTCAGCCAATTTGCAAACTTGTGTTTTTTGTTGTTGGAAGGCAACTCTTTAATTTGAAGGTAGTGGTAAATTATTGGTAATAAAATGGCAAGTAGAAAGTCTCACTTCCACATAAGAAGGAAGGAGTTAGAATTAGACCAATATCATTATTAAATGTAGACTACAAAATATATGACTCAATAATAGCAGAGAGACTAAAAAGATTCTTGAACAAAACCATACACCCAGATGAGAATGGTTTCTTATCTGAAAGACAAAAATAATATGAGAATTATTTTGAATACATTGGAATGCTACGAAGTACACTTTGAGAAACAGTTGCCGTTGATCTTCCTAGACGTGCAAAAAGCCTTTGATAATCTGAATTGGCAATTCATGATGTTACAATTAAAATGTATGGAGTTTGGCAAAAAAAATCATAAATATGATCAAGGCAATATATTCTAAACAAATGGAGAAAGTGATAGTAAATGGGGATATGACAGAGAATTTCAACATAAGCAAAGGTACAAGACAAAGATGCCCCCTGTCCCCCCTATTATTCATACTGACCTTGGAAGTTTTGATTGAAAGATCAGACAAGACTCAGAAATAAAAGGTATGGAAATTAAAAAAAGAAAACTATAAATTACAGGCGTGTATGGACGATCTAGTATTTATCCTAGAAGAACCACTATAAACGGGACCCAAGTTATTAAAAGAAATAGAAGCTTATGGTGAAGTGGCAGGTTTAAAAATAAAGAAAAGGCCAAAATGCTGGTAAAGAATCTTACAAATAAACAGAAAAATGAATTGATGGAAAAGATGGGTGTTCAGATAACTAAAAAAGTAAAATATTTAGGAAACTGGTTACTAGCAAGATGTGCAACCATTAAAGAAGATAATTCACTTAATACAGCAAATAAAACTAGATCTGGAAAAATGGAAAAACCTACAGTTGTCGATGGTAGGAAGAATAGCTACAATAAAAATACTACAAGAAGCTAAAAATAAGGGGGGATTTGCAGGGATGGGATTCAAATTTCTTAACCAGTACTGTGGGTGTGGCTTAATTTGTGGGTGTGGCTTGGTGGTCATGTGACTGGGTGGGCATGGCTTGGTGGTCACATGACCAGCCGGGCGTGGCTTGGTGATCACGTGACCGGCTGGGCATGGCTTGGTGATCATGTGACTGGCTGGGTGTGGCTTGGTGATCACATGACCGGCTGGGCATGGCCAATTCAACATCACTTCTTTGCCCTAATGACTTTTTTAAGTATAAAAAAAAGATATACCAAAACAAAAGGTAGTTTATTATTTCATGTCTTTAGTGCTTAAATAATAAAAAAGGTACACAAAACTAGATTGTTATGTTTTAAAATATTAATCAAAAACTATTACATAACAAAACTTTACAAAAAACAATAAAACTTATTTAAAGTACTGCCAAATTGCTTTTTTATTGGTGTCCTCAGTTACAGTTTTCTTTTGTTTAACATGAGCATCATCAGGTGTGTGAAGTGTCAGTAACCATTTCTTTACTATAGGAACAGGGTCCCATTCTTGCAGAGGTAAGCCAATTAGATTGATTGTCAGCAGGTTTGTTATATTGGAAACTATTAGGCGACTTCTGCCCTCTGAACATATTATGTTCATCTGCGAGAAACCTCTTTCCGCTGACTGCAATAGTCCTAACAATATCTCTAACATTTTTAATGCTGCAAGGAATTGTATATTTTTCTGAATCTTTTAATACATTTTCTATAAAATCATGGTAATTGTTAGATCTGGGAGGATGGTTCAAGAACGGAGGCAAGACTCAGATAGCAACAACAGCTCTTTATTAGTGACTTCAGATCTGAGCAACTAATCCCAGCCGCAGCAGCCCCTTATATAGGGCTGGCTGCGGCTAGGCAGCCAATGAAGGCGATTTGAGTTTGCCGCTCTTGGCAGGGCCAATCGCGGCAGCCCGTTTACTGGCCAATCGCATCAGTCTATGGCAACCAATCACGATCGGCTATCAGCGGGCCAATCAGGTTTGCAGGCTTCGAGCCTGCTAGTCCGGAACACCCCTCCCTCTCGGTTCCGTTTAAGGGGTGGAGTAATATAGTCTCGCAGGTAGGCAGGTTTTCGCACCTGTCTACCTGACTTATGCAATTCCAATTGTCCCTGTTCAAATCCGGGTTCAGATGGACTGCTTGCTGGATCAAACAGGAATGGTGAACCGGTGCCATGGTCAGGGCTCTCCTCTGGTGCCCCGGGGTGATAGAGTCCTCAGCTTCATTGCTACTGCCATGGCTCCCCGGGCTCGCTGAACCTGCCTGGCTGCTGCTTCTTGGCAAAGCGTTCGTCTGTCCAGGCTCAGCTGCAGCTGGTGAGTGTTGCAAACCTATGGTGCGGTGATCTCGGTGTTAGTTCAGAATAAACAGGTGTTGGTTCTAATTCTGAGTTCATGGCTTCCCCCCCCCTGGTGTCAAAGTTAGGGTCAGGGTTGGAAGATGTGGTTAGTCTGGAGCGCAGCTGGTCAATATGGCGTTTCCATGCTCTGCCATCAGTGGTGAGTAGATGGTAGGAGCGGGGCCCTGTAACTTGAGTTACTTGGGCAGGAATCCCGAGGGGATCCCCAGAAAAATTTTTTGCGAATACAAGGTCTCCTACCTTGAAGGCACGGTGCTTGCTGCTGGAACCCAGGGGCTTTTCCAGGTGTAGGCAGGGTGCAAATGGTTTAGAGGCGATCTGAGTTTCCTGGCCATCAGGAGTTCAGCTGAGCTCTTGTTGGTCGTGCTGTTTGGTGTGATGTGTTGCAGGAGCAGCATTCTAGTGACTTTGTCATGGATGTTACCTTGTTCCATTTGCTGCAGGGTTTTCTTTGTAAACTGAACCATTCGCTCAGCCCTACCATTCGCCGCAGGATGAGCCGGCGATGTGAGTGCGTGTTTGATGCCCCGCTCCGCTAAATACTGTTCAAAGGCTAAGGCAGTAAATTGGGGACCATTGTCAGAGACCAGGACATCTGGTAGGCCGTGTGTGGTGAAGAGTCTGTTCAGTTTTTTGATGACTGCCTCAGTAGTGGTTGCTTTCATTTTATTGACCTCAAGCCAGTTAAAATACGCATCTACGGTTATTAGGAAAGTGTGGCCTCTCATAGGTCCCGCAAAGTCAATATGAATGCGAGACCAGGGACCCCTGGGTGTTTCCCATTCTGCTGGTGGAGCTTTTGGTGGGGCTGAGTGGTTTTCCTGGCATCTGTTACAAGAGGCGACCCAGGTTTCCATTTGTTTGTCCATACCTGGCCACCAGGCGTAACTTCTTGCCAGCACTTTCATACGCACAATGCCCGGGTGTCCATCGTGTAGCATTTGCAAGACCCTTTTTTGTAACTTAGTTGGTACAACAACTCGGTCTCCCCACAAGATGTACCCTCTTTGTGAAAAAGTTCTGTTTGTCTGTTTTTAAATGGCTTAAATATTTCCTTAGGGTCGTAATCTGGCCATCCCCTCTCCACCCAGCCAAGAACTCGTGCCAAACAAGAGTCTCTTTTGGTTTCAAAGGCGATGTCTTGGGCCATAAGTGGAGGTGAGGGCATTGTCTCTATTTGCAGTACTGGGAGTGTGGGAGCTGGGTCTTCCTGTGGCTCGGGTAGTGGTGAGCGGCTCAAGGCATCTGCATGAGGAATAGATTTCCCCGGGCGATACTTTAATTGATAGTCGTAGGCAGCAAGAAATTCGACCATCGCGTCATTCTGGGGGAGAGAATGTGTGGAGTAGGTTTGTCGCCCGCCAGAATCCCAAGTAGTGGCTTATGATCCGTTATAATAGAAAATGGTCTCCCATAAACATATTCATGAAATCTTTTAATTGCAGAGACAATAGCAAGGGCTTCCTTATCTAAATGGCTATAGTTTCTTTCTGTTTTTGATAGAGTTCTTGAAAAAATGCAATTGGTGCCTCTGAGCCGCTTGGTAGGACGTGGCTCAGAATGGCCCCCACCCCAAATGGTGAGGCATCACAAGTGACAGTCAAAGGTAGTGTCTCGTTATACTGAATTAGTACTGCATTAGAGGTAAGGAGGTCTTTTACTTGCTGGAAGGCGTGTTCCTCCCGACGTCCCCAAGTCCAGGATGCCCTTTATTGAGTAGTCTATGAAGGGGCTCAGCAACAGTCGCTTCTGGGGTAGGAAGATGTTATAAAAGTTAATAAGTCCCAGGAAGGCTTGGAGGTCAGTTTTGTTTTTGGGTCTTGGGGCATTTTTGATAGCTGCCAATTTCTTTTCTGTGGGTGGATTCCTTGCTTGTCAAGGAGGTAGCCAAGAAACTCCACCTTTCTGTGCAAAGCTGGCACTTTTCCTTCTTAACCTTGAGGCCAGCATCTTTGAACCTCTGTAGGACTGTTCTGAGGCATTTCTCTAATTGGTTTTTTGTGGGTGCTGCTATTAATACGTCATCAAAATAGGGCACGACCCTTTATCCCTTGTAATAGTCTCTCCATCAGGCTTTGAAAGATGCCTGGGGCTACGCTTTACACCAAACTGGAGCCTGTTGCATTTGAATGCACCACGATGTGTGACTATAGTTTGGGCTTCTGCAGTCTCGGATCAACTGGCAGCTGTTGATACGCTTGGGCCAGATCTAATTTTGCAAATATTTTGCCACCCCAAGTGAATGCAGGAGATGTTGAACAACTGGTACTGGGTAGGCGCCTGCTGTAGCGTGATTGAGGGTGGCCTTGTAGTCACCGCAGATTCTTATGGACCCGTCAGGCTTTATGGGGTGACAATTGGTGTCTCCCATCGGGCATGGTCAATAGGTTCTAACACACCTTGTGCAATTAATTTGTCCAGTTGCTCGTCAATTTTGCATTTGAGAGCAAAGGGAACTTGGCGTGGCTTTAGGCGAATGGGTGCAATGTCGGGGCGAAGCTTAAATGAAATAGGGGACCCCTTGTACTTGCCTAGGCTTTCGTTGAACACTTCTCGGAAGTCGGCACAGAGCCGCCTCCCAGTCATTGTCTTCAGTATGATGGATGCCAGCCATTCCGATTCCTAATGGCGCGAACCACTGAAGGCCCAATAGACTTGGCCGGTCTCTGTCTACGATGGTGAGTGGTAGAATTTCATCATGTCCCTTGAAAGAGACCTGGACATGGCGGGTACCTGCGACTGGAATCTGGTTGCCTTGGTAGTCTTTCAGTATGAGTCTCTGACTGCTGAGGTCTTGGCGTTGGATGTTGGGAATTAGCTGCTTGAGTGTTCTCCAGGATACCATGGATAGTGATGACCCAGAGTCGACTTCCATGATGCATGGTTTGTTTTCAATGGTGACCTTTACTCGGATTTTTTTAGCGTCAAGTGATGAAGCGTGGCCGATGGTGATGGTTTGATGAGCCTCCTCTCATCTGGGTGTGTCGTTAAACCTTCGGGGTCTGCTGTACTGGTTCCACTGGTTGCTAGGGCGGTCCCTCTGTGTGGTGGAGTTGCCATCATACCTCTTTGGGCTGCTCCCTCTCCATCTGGGGCTGGAATTTCTCTTGTTTCTGCATACCTTCGCAATGTGCCCTTGTTTCTCACAAAAACGACACATTGCATCTAAGAATCTGCATTTGGATCGGGGATGGTTTCCCCCGCATCCGGCGCATTGGTAGTTGGGTTTACAACCCCGCTGGTCCCGTTGCTCACGTTCCGACCGGAGCCTATGGACTTCTTTTTCCTCGCTGTCTGAGGATGACTCGACATCTTCATGATGGGTGGTCGATGTGTACTTGTCTGAAGGTTTCCCAGCATCGTTGGTGGGTTGGCGGTTGGTCCTGCTGGTTTGACGCATTCGTGCTGCTGATTTATGAGTGGCTTCAGCTGCGGTGGCGTCTGCTATGGCATCTGCAAGCGAGATGTCTCCTTGGCCATGATCTTGCTCTGGACGGTTGGGTCTCTGAAGCCAAGGACGATGCGGGTCTCTCATGGCTTCTTCGAGGTTGGAGAAGCCACATAAACCGCCCAGGTTCCTCAGGTCTGCCACAAAAATCCCCAACGCTCTCACCTTCACGTTGGTCCCTCTGGTAGAACTCATGCCTGCGAATGAGAGTTGGCACGGCTGGGGCGTAATGGTTGCGCAGGATGGGAGCAAGGGTGTCCCAATCCATGGTTTTAACTTCAGCTGGCTTGGCTAAGGCTTTAGCCATCTTAAAAACAGCTGGCCCACAATGGGTTAGAAAAACGGCTCGTTTTTGCTAGGCGTGGCATCTTTGAGGTTGTTGGACTCCAGGAACATTTGAAATCTGTCCATATATGAGTCCCAGTCTTCATAGCTGGATCGAATGGTGCGGGTGGTATAGCGCTGCTGGCCATTGTCGCCGCTGCGTTGCGCTCTCTCAGCCACATGCTCCTTCAGCTAGCTCAAATCAATAGACTTCGTTGCCCCGCATCCCATCCTCGTCACCAGTGTTAGATCTGGGAGGATGGTTCAAGAACGGAGGCAAGACTCAGATAGCAACAACAGCTCTTTATTAGTGACTTCAGATCTGAGCAACTAATCCCAGCCGCAGCAGCCCCTTATATAGGGCTGGCTGCGGCTAGGCAGCCAATGAAGGCGATTTGAGTTTGCCACTCTTGGCAGGGCCAATCGCGGCAGCCCGTTTACTGGCCAATCGCATCAGTCTATGGCGACCAATCACGATCGGCTATCAGCGGGCCAATCAGGTTTGCAGGCTTCGAGCCTGCTAGTCCGGAACAATAATCATTAATATTGATTTCATAATTGAAAATTTCACCAAATGCAACCAATCGTTCTTCAGCTGCTTTCCATGGAACCACCACTTCTTCAATGTTCCAGTAATCTGGCTCCAAATAATTTAGAAATTTTAATTGATCAGTGTCTTTAAATTGGCAGCCTGTTTTTAAATGTTTGCAATCCATCAATCTTTTCTTCAAATTAGTTACAATGCTTTCTACAAGTCTTTCATGAGCAAGTCCCACAAATCGATGATTTGGTATAAAATTTATATTTTTAAAGGTTTCTGAAGTAATTAATCCATCAACCTTTTTTTCATGTGAACACTTTTCCTTTGTAAGCATTTCAAATGATTTAATTGATCTTACCACAAGTTTTTCAGCCTATATAATGTCTATGTTATTTCAGTTAGGACATCAATCATCAAGTGAGAAAATATGTGTTTTCAAGACGGGCAGCCATATGGGAGTATTTTTTATTTGAACAGAAAAACTGATGTAGCACTGGATAAGCACGCCACACAGCTAGGGTTGATCTTAAACTACAGATAAGGCTCATCTTGGTCCAAAAACTCTACCAATCTTTATAATTTCAATCTCAATTTGTTTGGAAATTTTGTTAAGTTCAATAAGGTTCTTATTTGATTGATGGAAAATAGAATATGTATTTTATCAATAAAGATTTGAAAATGATTTACTTGCTTTATTTCCCTAATAGAATCATCTGAAACAAGTTGCAGATGATTGTTTAAACAGTGCCATATTATAATGTTTGGAAAGTCTTTGGCTATCCTAATGCTCCCGCAGATTTTCTCCCAGGCATAACACTGGCACCATCAGAGCAAAATCCAATTAAATGTTTCTCTAGATAGTTCTTATTAAATCCAACTTTATTCAAACTTTCCATAACTGAACAACAGTCTCTGCATCTTGTTTTTCCAATTCTACTAGTTCAAGGAAAATTGTTGGTGAGAAAACTGGATCCTCAACTTTTAAGTACAGTATAAGAACTGGTTTGGAAGATATCGTTGAGGCTTCATCAATGATCAAACAGATTTTGTGAGTTTTTTCAGTAATTTTGCTAAATAAATGTTTCCTAATGTCTTTTGCAATGAAATCTACTATTGCAACTGCAGTTTTACGTGAATGCAACCCTGTTCCCAAATCTAAACCATTTTTAATTTGCAATTCAATCAGATCTTCTATATATGAAAATGGTCTGCAGGTTTGTGCCAGACTGTACACTGTAGTAAACACTCTACACATACTACCCAAATATTTCTCAGTCATCCTCTCCAGTCCTTTGCTTATCACATCTTGCTCACATTGCTTCAACTTCTCTGTACAAATGTGAGTTTTAGATGAGAAATGTTCCTTCTTTTTTTTTCTGAGAGAAGCTTGCTGTACTTCTTTACTCTTTCCTGATGGTTCGATTTGGAAATTCCTTTCTTGCATGGACACTTTTTTCTTTGGTCAAAATTTCAAATCTCCTGCAATACTTGCAACCTAACTTTTTTGGGGAAACTTCCAGTCCATTGTATTTTGCCCTAAAATTATTGTACTGCTGCAGTGTCCAGCAGTCAGGAAGATTCCTTTCAATGTTCGACTCAGTTCTTCCAGTACTTGATGATGTGCTGCTGCTGCTTTCCCCAGACTCCAATGGTTGTGGTTGTGACTCTTTTGGATCTCCTTTTGTTTTCTTGCTGAAGAAAGCAGCCAAACTCATTTGCCTTTTCATCTTGGTAATGTACTGCAAAAAAAAAAAAATCAACAATGTAGTGGTTTGGATTCGATTGTTGTTGTAAGTTGAGTGGTGAAGGCAGTGACAAGCAAAGAAAGCGGGCGAGGAGCGGAGATCAGTAATATTCAGTTACTTTTAAGAGTCTCTGACACTATAGCTAGTTAGTGTTTAAAAGATGTTATGGAAAAGGAACAAGTTTCACCAGACAAGACTGAGATGGAACTGAAAGTGGATTTGAAAATGACAGTCTATAAAAAAAGGTGTTGCAATGTGTGTATAAAAGAATGGCTGATATTTTAATAATTACAATTCATTAATTGAAAAAGAAACACTTAAAATGGAAATACTATTAACAAACCAAGGGAGTTTGTTATTTTGTGCCAGTAGTGGCACAAAAATCTTTCCTAGCCAAGACTACTTACCTGGACCAACAGTCCCTAATGGAATGCTCTCTGTATAGCAGAGAGAAAGAAGCCAGGGGAAGGCATGTTTGGTCGCCTAAGCTTTTTAGAATGCAGCTTAAAAATGTACTGAATAAAAATTATAAATATGTTTTAATAATTTTTAGTATAGGTTTTGTTTTTATTAATCATAAAAACAGAAGAGATACTGAAAACATGAATAAATACATACATGATTTTTTTTGTTACACTACTGTTATTGTTACATATTGACATGTCAATATGAGAAACAAACAGAAGTATCAACATGTAACAATAATTGTAAAATAATTTTTATTTATGTATTTATTTTTTAATATCTTTTGTTTTTATGATTAATAAAAACCAAAACAGATACTAAAAATAAATATATAAAGAAATAAAAAAGTAACTTATCAAAAGTTAGGCAGGCAATTTGACTAGCCAGCTACACTCGGGGTCCTCAGTCGGGACTAGTCTTCTTGGAGCTTGCTGCAGCAAGGACAGCTGGGCGGCTGGCTCGGCAGTCGGCACTTGACCGGGGCTAGCAGCGACGGCGGCAGGAGAAGGTAGGTGACCAGTGGGGCTTGCTGCTTTTGCCTCCTCACCAATCGGTAGTGGAAGGCCAGGCAGCAATAACGGTGAAGTGGGCCATGGGCGGGAGAAGATGGCGGCCGAGCAAAGATGGTGGCCGCCAAAGATGGCAGCTGCTGGCAGGGCGAGGCAGGTAGGGAGTGCGGCGCCCGGAAGTCGGCACTTGACCGGGGCTGGCGGTGGCGGCAGCAGGAGGAGGTAGGCAACCAGCAGGGCTTTCTGCTTGCCTCCTCACTCACCAATCGGTGGTGGAAGGCCAGGCAGCAACAATGGTGGGCCGTGGGTAGGAGAAAATGGCGGCTGGGCAGTCCAGGAGTTGTCATTGGAACTCAACCAGGGCTGGCGATGGCAGCAGGTAGGTGACTGGGTTTTGCTTGGAGGTCTCACTCACTGATCCGCGTCTTCAGTAATGGTGGCCAGGCCAGGCAGGCAGGCCTAGTGAGGCAGGCCAGGTGAAGCAGGCAGCATGGGCAAGGCAGTCCAGGCAGGCAGGCAGGCCTGGGAGGCAGTCTGGGCAAGGCAGTCCAGGCAGGTGAGGCCGTGCCGGCGAGGGCAGCTAGCAGTGGTGGCAACCAGGGCTTGCCTTCACTCACCCAGATCAGGCAGGGTGGCAGAAGGCAGGCAGCGATGGCTGGCTGGCTGGCTGCTGCTGGTGGTGGTGGAAGTGATGGTGGTGGGTGGGCAAATGTGGGAAGTGTAGCGCACATGCAGTATAAGTAGTGACGGGGCAGAGTGGGCGGTGGGAGAATGCTGTCAGCGATAGTTGCGCATGTGCACAATGTGCATGCGCAATGACTGGGCAGGGAATGGAGGAGCGGGCAGAGAGTGGTGGGGCCATCTATGGGCCCATTTTACTGATTCTCTGAACTACTAGGAACAGTAACAATGGTGCGAACCGGTAGAATCCCACCCCTGGGGATTCGGGTTGCCTGATTGGGAGCTGTACTACCAGGCTTCAGTGTTTACATGGGTGAAAGAATGAATAAATCTGAGGAATAAAAGTGTATTGATTTTAGAAGGACATGATCTACAATTGGGGTGGCATGCATTTATGTGGTATGGGAAAAATAAAATACATAGATATTTTCAAAGGAATATTAGAAATGCTTTGCTTTCAGTACAGGAAAGAATTAAAGAGAAACATTACATGAAAATACTGGTCTGGCTATCCACGATGGAAGCACTAATACATCCAAATGTTGAACTGAGAAAAATTACAAGATATAAAGATATCCTAAATAAACAAGAGGAATTAAAATCAAAACAAGGACTGCAAAATCAAGGAATCGATTTGGCTTGGTGGCCACTTCTGCAAATACAATCAAGATACAAGAAAGATGCAGAACTGTACAGATTTTATAAAGAACCTTCAGAACTAGACCAGATATTTTTAGGGACGGATGATAAACTAATAAAAAAATATACAGCTATTTATTGAATTTCAAAAGAACAAGTAAAAGAAACAATGATAGAGTATGCTCTAAAATTTTTGGATATACTATAGAATTTGATAAATGGCAAAAACTCTGGGAAAGAAATTATAAATTGATGATGTCAACAGCCTATAAAGAAAATCCTTACAAAATGTTTTAGAATGGCAAGGCAGGTTTGAAGTGTCTTCGGCGACAGACAGAAATCCGCGATCGTGCGCGGTTTTGGTCTGGGCTCACTGCTGGAGTGCCCGAGCTGGCTGGTTTGGGGGCTGAGCCACCCCGTAGAGGTGGTGAAGAGGGGGAAACCGCCAGCAGGGTTGAGGAGAGCCGCATCTCTCCTCCTCAGCTGGCCATTACTCCCTTTCCCGAAGGCGGTTGTAGCGGTGGTCAGAAATGGCCACCACAAAGAAGAACTCGACCGGAAAAGAATGTGCAGGAGGAAGATAAGAAGTGAAAGTTTTGGCTGACTGCGTTACATTGTAAAAGTAACAACTAAGGTATCCTGGAATTTAAACTTACAAAAAAATAACATCGCTCCCAAAGAAGAGTCGGAAGCAGCGAAGGAAAGTGAAAAGGGAAAGGTTTGGCTTTTTTTTCCTTCTCTCTCCTTCCCTATACTGACAACTTGTGGGAATAAACTTTGACTTGGGTATTGGGTAATGATTAGTCTAAGACCTTATACATACATGCTTGCTTAAAGGTCACTGAGATAGTGTAAGGAAATTAAGAACAAACACTAGAAACAATCAAGCAGCTCAGACAACTGTAAACAAGTCTGTACTATATCTAATTATTGTAATCCACAATGTGACTATACTTGCTATGCTAAAAATCTCAATAAAAGGGAGCACTGGAATTTGCTCTGGGCTCTCATCCCGAGAACACTTGCTTGTGTCTCATCTTTTCCATGAGAGACCACCACAAGTGGTGACCCCGACGTGATCCACTGCAGGTGGTACGTGTCCGGACCTCCGTGTTTCCTCTCCTGGAATAGGTAAAGTACGTACTTAACTATTGCTGGACAATAGGATTTTTCAGGGAACATGGGGGAAAAACTTTCTCAGCCACAGGAACGTCATGTTAGTGAGCTGCTGAAGTTAGTCGGGACAAATTTCTTTCTCTTTAAACCTTCTGGGGGGGGAGTATATAGTTCTTTCAAGAGGTAATGTGAAAAAGCTGCTGCAAGAGATCTGGCAGCAATGCCCCTGGTACTCAGAGAAGGGCTCTTTAAAGTTAGACAGGTGGAGGAAAATTGGAACTATCCTTCATGAGGAACCACGGGCAACAGCTGAAATTTTGACATATTGGAAGGTTGTTATGACTGCTTTAGAGACCCAGCAACAACCTCTTTTAAAACCTTTAGCAGAGCCTCCTCCTTATAAAGGAGTTGTGTTGCACCCTCCGACTCCAAAGCTGGAGTATGTTTTCTCACCCCCAACAGAGCCTACGCCTGTGGATGAGAAACCCCAGCCACAAATGGGAAAAGTTCAAGCAATGATGCATCAGGCTTTCAATGAGGGGAAATTAGAACCTGATGAGATTCCCCAGATGAATTTGTTTCCAGTTAATAGGCAAGTGGATGCTCAAGGCAACATGCAGGCGGAATGGGTTCCGATTCCGTTGGCAGTACTTAGGGAAATCAAGAAAGCCGCTAAAGATTATGGTATTCAAAGTCCTTTTACAAAGGGTCTTCTGACAAGTTTGGCTACCTCACGCATGATTCCTAATGACTGGAAAGATTTAATGAGAATGATATTGAGTTCTACTCAGTATGTGGTTTTTGATTCAGAGTACCAAAGGGAAGCTATCACTAGGGGACGAAATTTGTGGGGGCTGTATACGCCAGACCAAATCTATGGGACAGGCTTGTTTGAATCCACTGCTGATCAAGCTACTAATTTGCCTGATCACGCACTTCCCGTGGTTATGGCGGCTGTCCTTGGGGTGTTGTCCCGCATCCAGGATGTAGGAACCCCGGCACGGTCTTTTTCTCAAATTAAGCAAACAGCATCTGAGTCTTATAACGATTTTGTGGAAAGACTACAATTGGCTATTACCCGGCAGATTTCTAATGAGGAAGCGGCAAAGGAACTTTTGCTGAGATTGGCAGTCGAAAATGCAAACGCTGACTGCAAGTGTATCTTACAGCCTTTGGTGGCTAGAGGTGAGGTTACTCTGGCTGATCTGTTAAAGGCATGTGCAGTGGTGGGTTCTCAGGCTTACAACATGGAGACTTTGGCTATGGCATTACAAAGAGGGATGAAACCTACGGGGAACTGTTTTAATTGTGGGAAGCCTGGCCATTTTAAAGCCCAGTGCCGAGCACCGGGGGGAATGGCGTTTCACAAAAACAAAAATAAGGACGTCCGCCCAAGTCGGTCTGTCCAAAATGCAAAAAGGGTTTCATTGGGCAAATCAATGTCGCTCTGATCAGAACCAAAATTCGGAAACTAAATTTGGGGCGTGCAGCTAGCCCCGCTCCCAAGGCTGTTACAAAGGCATCGCCCGCAACTACCGGGAATGCAGGTTTGTGTTTAAAAATGTTACACTCGATTGATGTGACTTTTCCTAATCAAGTGTACATTGAGGACACTCATTTGCATGGGCCACTGCCAGAAAAAACAGTGGGATTGGTACTTCCCAGGTCATCTGCATCAAAAAAAGGGTTCTTTGTCATTCCAGGGGTTATTGATCAAGATTATAAAGGGGTTATTAAGATACAATTGTACACTGATACTCCTGCATCATTAATGGCCGGTGAATCTATTGCCCAGTTATTATTGCTTCCATACATTCCTATGAATCCTTTAATTGGGATCCCATGAACTGGTGGTTTTGGGTCCACTGAAATGGCCAGTTCTCCAGTTGCTGCAGAATTGCTAGCACTGACAAAAAATTTGACTACAGACCAACCAAAAATGACAATTGAAATTCAAGGAAAATTATTTTCTGGCCTTATAGATTCTGGAGCAGATGTCTCTGTGATACGCCAAAAGGAATGGCCAAATGAATGGGCACTTGAGGACTCTCTGGCTGTTCGTGGTGTAGGTGGTATGCAGTTTGCAAGAAGTAGTGTACATTGGTTGATGGCATTGCATAGAGCAACTGGCGAGACTGCAAGGATTCAACCTCTTGTGTTGCCCCTGCACATAAACTTGCGGGGTAGAGATTTGCTGTCACAGTTCCGCACAAAAATTGTTATTGGATAATGGAAAAGTTACAACTGTTAACCTCTCAGCCAGTTTGGATTGACCAATGGCCACTTCCACAGGAAAAGCTTGTAGCTTTATAAAAACAAAAACGGGGGAAGTGGATGGATATGGTTTGCCTTACATACAAAACATTCTTAATATTACCTCATACACTTTAAATTTTTTAAACATGACATGATCCCCTGCTGCTACGGCAGCCAGTAGGCATTTTGCTTCCTCCCCTTCTGCAGGAGCGCCAAGACCGAAAGTTTGGTATAGGAGACTGCCAGATCCAACGTGGAGAGGACCTGTCCCGCTGATAACTTGGGGCCGAGGATATGCTTCCATTGAAGATGAGGGGACAGTTGTTTGGGTTCCTGCTCGCTGTGTGCGTCCTTATCATCAGCCAAAGGGGCAAGGGGGTGGATTTGGGGGAATGGAAAAGAAACACATTGATCCAGGACATGGAGAAGCTAGTAAACCTTCATAATAAAACTGATTGTTGGGTATGTATGCACATGTCAACTCACAAAACATCAGGGCTTCCAATGGTTGCAGTACCTCTGGCTGAAGGCGACTGGTATAAGGGACAATGCTATGGTTGTTCGGGGACGTGGTCTAGCAGTTGGACTACAAGTAACATAAATACCTTACACCTTGGAAGCCGGATCCAAGAGGTGGCGGGTATTTGCTGGACCCACAATGAGACGGTAGAGAATATGACTTACTTAGGAACATATCCATTTTGCAACAAAACAATTGTTATTGGCAATGGAAGTCGGGTTTATTCGGATGACATGAAAACTAAAAATCTTATTTACTTTGTACAAAGCATTTCTAAATTTGATATCACATCTTTGATCAATGAAAATGGGTGTCCATATATTCCTGCCACATGCTGTCCCACCACGAAAGAAAACCAGCTGCCTAAATGTGCAAATGGGAATAACACACCATCGTCCACTTATTTGGCTATGTTAATGGAGTCCTTTGCAAAACTAATCTATGCTGAGCCAAATAAGGTTGGTCATCTCCTGGGAGCAAATCTATGGTTGCTGTGTAGACGGATGGCCTATGATCGCATACCAGCATGATGGAAAGGGGTCTGCACCTTTGGGAAAGTAATCCCATCTCATGTCATTTTAAAATCTTTGGGGACTGCTCATATCCGCAATGTGCGTTCTGCAACGGAAGTAAACTCTGTTTTGACCCTGACTACTGGACACAAATATCAAGGGGAGTTATTCCCCCTTTAGGAGTCATGATGAACTATAGAGATTTACATCGTTTAAACAATTGGACAGTTACTATGTTTAAAGACACCATTAAAAAGCTAAAGCTGCTTGAAGAAGAGCAAGGCAAAATTCTTGACTTTGTCCTGCAAACCAGATATGCGGTGGACACTATTTTGGCTGCGCAAGTGGGAGTTTGCGCTGTGGTTCATATGCATTGTTGCATGTATATCTCTGATTATTCTCCAAACATTACAGCTACTATACAGCATATGGAACAAACCTTGAAGGAGAATCCATTACAATCGGAGGGTGAGGGACTGGACATGTGGTCTGCACTTTGGTCCTGGTTGCCAGATGGTTCATGGATACGTCACCTAATTGTTGTAGTGATATTGCTTATTATATTTTCTCTTTGTGTATGCTGTTGTATCCAATGTCTCCCTGGACTTTTAGGAATGTGTAGGGTGAAGCCTACGGAAGGAGAACTGCTGTTGCAGATGGCGAAAAGCTACCGAGGCATCCGCGATCATCAATAAACTAAAACAGGGGAGATGTGGGAATAAACTTTGACTTGGGTATTGGGTAATGATTAGTCTAAGACCTTATACATACATGCTTGCTTAAAGGTCACTGAGATAGTGTAAGGAAATTAAGAACAAACACTAGAAACAATCAAGCAGCTCAGACAACTGTAAACAAGTCTGTACTATATCTAATTATTGTAATCCACAATGTGACTATACTTGCTGTTATGTCCCACCTTCCAAAATAAACAGATAAGGCTGAAAGCAGCAGTCCTCGCAAATAAAGGCAGCAAACAGGAACCTTCACTGATAACAGCTGTAGATAGCCTCCACAAGATAGTCCAAGTTAATAGTTCCAACGAAATAAATCCCAGTCCCAACAAGATATTTCAGGTTTAAATCCTCCAAGCCAAAATCTTCGGTTCTCCTTGCAAACAAACACTTTGTTCGGACAATGTGCAAAGTCATCTCTCTCCCTTTATAGAGCAGCATATAATTAGTCTAATTACTGATCTGCCCTCCTCCTGTGCTCCCGTTGGTTTCTTCTCGTAAGGAGACGCCTGCTTCTGACATCCACCCAGCAATCATCTAAATTATTACCTTCACCTGAAGTCTCCATAAGTTCCTCATTGTCAGCCGTTCCCGGCTGATAACCTGATTGAGAAGCAGAGGAGGTTGAAGGTTCAGGCCGGTCCTGCAAATCAAATGTGTCCTCATTCAAAATATTTATTATCACTGCTGACAGGAACTGTTAGGACTCCTCTTCGAAATTCAAACAGACAGAGCTCTTTGCAGTAACATCCTCATTCAAAACTGCAGGCAAAACTGTTAGACTCCCCTTTGAAATTCAAACAGACAGAGCTCTTTGCAGTAACGTCCTCATTCAAAACTGCAAGCAAAACTGTTAGACTCCCCTTTGAAATTCAAACAGACAGAGCTCTTTGTAGTAACGCGTGCTAATTAACTGGCTTGCCCATCAGATTAACGTTTCCTGGTTCTGACGTCAATCCACGATCTAACAGTCATCAGATTCAAAGTTCCTAACAGGATTGGTCCTTCCAATCACAACACTATCCCCCACCTCAGGGCCCTTCCCCGAGTCTTACGTTCAGGATGTGGTTTTGAAGGGAATTCTGCATGATATCTTGAACAAGGTCTGGGGCATGTACCTTGGCCACATCCTGCCAATAACGAATCTCCGTTTCATTTTCTAATCTTCCCACAAAGTACTGGAATCATCCCTTTTTCCATCGTGAATCATAAATTCCAACCACTGTAGTATCTGTAACAGGTTCAGTGCGGGGCCTAGATGTGAAACGTGCCAGACCTAAGGCCTCCTTAAGGTCAGGTCTACCCTGTTTTCCTGACGAGCCAAGAGTGGTTTCAGGTACGGGTCTGCGGTTCCCTCTCCGATTGCAGGAATTAACAAAATGTCCCAGACCCCCGCAATAAAGGCACAAGCCTTCCTGGAACCGTCTCGAACGTTCCTGCGCTGTTAAGCGAGGCGGAGTGCTCCTAACTCCAACGGCTCCTCTGTCATAACTATGGGTTGGAAAACTCTCGGTGGCGTGGGTTGTGCGAAAAACGAAGATGGTTCCATACCGAGCCGTTTGCGTCCACGTTGCTGTAAACGAGCTTCAATTCGTAAGCACTGAACTATTAATGCATCCAAAGTTAAAGCCCTCTCTGCATGGACCAGCTCATCTTTGATGGCATCAGACAGGCCTTCCTGGAATGCAGCCATATTGAGCCGGTTCGTTCCAGTTGGAGTCCAAACACAGCACCCGAAATTCTGCAACGTATTCCTGAAGGGAACGTTTCCCCTGAGTAATGTCCTTCAACTTTCTGTCCACAATTTGTGATTTAATCGGGTTCTCAAACATTACGTTCATCTGTTGAAGAAACCCCTGGAAATTGTCCAATAATGGGCTATCCTGAATTAACAAGGGAGTAGCCCATTTAGCAGCCTGCCCAGATAAAAGGCTGAGAATGAATCCCGTCCTGGCCCGATCATTTGGAAAGTCTTCAGGCCTCAAGGACATAAATAATTGACACTGCCCTAGAAATGCCGGAAACATGTCCATTTGCCCAGAAAATTTCTCCGGCATGGATACTGGGCTTTTCCTCACAGGAGGGGCAGGGGAACAGCAGCAGGGCTTGGTAAGCTGGAAACATAATTCAGCAATTGTGTTACCTGATTCTGAAGCGTCACATTGCTTTGCAGTAGCTGATTAATTTGCTGTTGCTGCTGCTCGACCAGGTTCTGCAGCTTTTTTGTATCCATCTTGATTTAGAGATGATTTGTTTTTCAGGCTTGAAAGCAAAAAATGTAATGTCTTACCTATAAGCTCAGATGAGCAGACGAAGTTTCAAAACTCAAAATATTCAAACGTAAGACAACACCGAATTCAAAGGAATAAATTAACTCAGTTGTCCAGTCTTTTGGCAGACTTCCCGGAACCCGAAAGATGGTTTGTTTGTTAGGTCCGGAACAAAAATGTTATGTCCCACCTTCCAAAATAAACAGATAAGGCTGAAAGCAGCAGTCCTCGCAAATAAAGGCAGCAAACAGGAACCTTCACTGATAACAGCTGTAGATAGCCTCCACAAGATAGTCCAAGTTAATAGTTCCAACGAAATAAATCCCAGTCCCAACAAGATATTTCAGGTTTAAATCCTCCAAGCCAAAATCTTCGGTTCTCCTTGCAAACAAACACTTTGTTCGGACAATGTGCAAAGTCATCTCTCTCCCTTTATAGAGCAGCATATAATTAGTCTAATTACTGATCTGCCCTCCTCCTGTGCTCCCGTTGGTTTCTTCTCGTAAGGAGACGCCTGCTTCTGACATCCACCCAGCAATCATCTAAATTATTACCTTCACCTGAAGTCTCCATAAGTTCCTCATTGTCAGCCGTTCCCGGCTGATAACCTGATTGAGAAGCAGAGGAGGTTGAAGGTTCAGGCCAGTCCTGCAAATCAAATGTGTCCTCATTCAAAATATTTATTATCACTGCTGACAGGAACTGTTAGGACTCCTCTTCGAAATTCAAACAGACAGAGCTCTTTGCAGTAACGTCCTCATTCAAAACTGCAGGCAAAACTGTTAGGACTCCCCTTTGAAATTCAAACAGACAGAGCTCTTTGCAGTAACGTCCTCATTCAAAACTGCAAGCAAAACTGTTAGGACTCCCCTTTGAAATTCAAACAGACAGAGCTCTTTGTAGTAACGTGCTAATTAACTGGCTTGCCCATCAGATTAACGTTTCCTGGTTCTGACGTCAATCCACGATCTAACAGTCATCAGATTCAAAGTTCCTAACAGGATTGGTCCTTCCAATCACAACAACTTGCTATGCTAAAAATCTCAATAAAAGGGAGCACTGGAATTTGCTCTGGGCTCTCATCCCGAGAACACTCGCTTGTGTCTCATCTTTTCCATGAGAGACCACCACACAACTAAGAGACTTAAATAAGAAATCGCAAAAATCCACTTTGACATCAATAGGCAATTAAGCTGAAAATAAAACAAAATGTCAAAGGGATAATAAAGATTTCTGGACACTAAATTTTTTTTTTCATAAGCAGAAAGGGAGAGAAAAAGAATAAGGGCAGGATCTGGAAGAGGGAGGAGCCTGCCTGGAATTAAAAAGAATCTACAGTAAAACTTTAACAAGACTTTTAAAAGATACATTTTAACTGAAACTTTGTAACTAAACAGTAACCCCAGGAAGAGAAAGTGAAAAAAAAAGAGCAAAAAGAAACAGCTTGCATGTATTTGGATTATTTGGTGATCTTTGGATTCTTGGTTGTTACATTTGAATGACTAAAATTAATCGGGTGGTTGTTTTAAAATTTATACAATGGCACCACTTCTGGATGAATTGAAAATGGAACTTAAAAAGTACAAAGAAGAGGCACAAGAAGGGAAGGGTTCTTTTGGCTTCATTTTTCAATTCTTAGAAATGGAGATTTGGAACTATGAGAAACAACAAGAAAAGACTGCAAAACAAGAAGACTGGGACAAAGAAGAAGCCATCTTTAATGAACAAGCAATTTTATGTGGGGAAGAAAAAGGAAAGAGGGGGAGAGAATGGAGAATTTAAGACTTAAAAAAACAACCAAAGAAAAGAAAAATAATTTGAAAATAAGTATAATACTGGAAAGCAACAGAAAAGGGGAATACAGAAGAGAGAAATAGAGGTAGAGAGACAAGGGGGTAAAAAGGGGAGAGAGAAGAGAGAGAGGGAAGAAGGAAAGGAAAAGAAGTTGCAAAGGACTGGAGCAACATATACAGAAACAGGACCTATTTAGAGATAATGGGTGAAAATCTAACTGAAAAAGGGATTCTGTAAAGGTATATAAAATTGTATTGTTATATTAGTAATAGAAATAACTTTAGAAAATTGGAAACAATGTATGATTAAAATGAGGGATAAAATAGTGTAATTTAGTGAAATGTTTGTGAATAAGTGAAATAAAATAAATGAGAAAATTGAATTAGGAAGGAACAGGAACATTTTAATTAGTTAATGTTTTATAAAATATAAGTGAAGGGGGGGAATTAATTATGGAAAGCTTATAATTGTTCCCATAGAAGTATGATATTTAATTGAAAAGTAATGTTAAAGAAGTTAAGACTTTAATGAATATTAATATTAATGATAGAATTGAATTGGAATGGAATGTGTTGTTTTAATTACATACATTTATAATTTTTTCTTTTTTTAAGAATATAGTGTGTATTTTAAGAATGTACCAAGCAGAATCCGAATGGAAGTTATGTATTATATTGAATGTTATAACTTTAGGGTATATATTGAAGCCTAAATAAGAGTTAAATGGATAAACTTAAAAGATATAAAGGCGTCATACTCCAATCAGTAACTACAGGAGAAATTTTGTTTAATGAGAAAAGATAATAGATAATTGAAACAGGACAGACAAAAATATAAATACAATAATTTGAATTGAGATGAGATAATTAAAATAAAATTGAGAAAATTAAAAGAGGGGAGAAGCTATGCAGAAAATGTAAAATAGTAATAAGATATGAAATAGAATATAAAAATGAGCATGAACCTGAATTTGTGTCTGTACGAAGAAATGTAACCCGGGATTACGCTACTTTCAAAAAAGATGTTTTATTTGTATTTTTTTTTCTGTTTGTGAAAACTCAAATAAAATTTACAAAAAAAATGTTTTAGAATGGCAAAGATGTTTCAAAACATATCTCCCAAATGTTGGAAATGCAAACAGCTACCAGGTTCTTATTATCATATGTGGTGGACTTGTCCTATGGCAAAAAAATATTGGTTAAAAAAAATGAATGTGGATTTTTGTGGTTGAAGTCCAGCATCTTTCATCCAGGCCTTTGGCAAGGAAGAGTAAGAACCTGCACTTCATCATGCTTGGCATCTTTTATCTTTACATTTTAAGTTTTAATGATTTGGTTGTAATTTCTTTGATGGTTAAGAGAATCATTGAGACAAGTTTAATAAAGTTTAAGACAAATTTGATAGCAAGTTTAATACATTATTTAATAAATTTAAATTAATCATAATTGCTACAACACACTGACTCTTGAGTTACAAACCTAAGATAGTTTTCAAATCTTCAGTTATATTATCATAGCAAAGGAAGATTTATCCTCAGTTAAGGAGAAGTCAAGAGAGGATGCAGCCTAGAATCCTTATGTACAAACAGTTCAAGTCCAAGGGGGATTGAATTCCATTGATTTTTATCTAATGCTAACTTAGTGCTGACCTTTAGTTGATTAGATTTTTGTGTATAGGCTTGAGCAATAAATCTTCTTAACTGGAACTTAACTATGGTTCTAATTCTTTGTGCCTGTCTTGAACTAGAAAATTTCATGGCTCTGTTCATGAAGGGATCAGATAGGTGGAAACACACTAAACTGCAGGAGGATGCCCTAGTGTGCACAGTAAGGAAGATGACCTTGATAGAGATATGCAGACTCCATTACCTAGGCAAAATGGACTAAAGCTTTTTTAGGTTTCGAACATCCAGATAACACTGAAAAGTAACTCAGACAAGACACTTCCCTAATTCAATGAACTATAAAGAGGAGGTGCAATACAATCAGACTTCCAAGGTACTGTTATTTTAACCAATATCAATAAAAGTAGTTTTAGACATCCTATGGAGTTGATTTCATGATGTACTGCTAGGTGGAAAAGACCTTGGGAGATGGGGGAATGGAGATGCTGCCTAGTGAATGGTCAGATAAGAGACAGCATAGCTTGCAGCTGCAAAATAGGTAGGGCAAAAGAAGAAACCTTCCCTAGCTTTTCAGGCTGTAAAGGGCACCATGTGAGAATTGTACTTTCAGACTTGCTAGATTGATGTCAGCCTTACCAAGTTAGACCAGACAGCAAACAACCAGATAAACTAATTTTACTATATTGTAAAGTTTCATTAATAAATCTGTCCATTTTTCAGATACAACCTATGTTGTCTGACTATTCTCTAGGTAGCATCTCTTCCCACTGTTTCACAAGGTCTTTCCCACATACTATTGCAGCCCCTGTCTACTAGTGGGGCTGACACCTAGCCTGAGAGTCTTCATCTGTAGCTCACCATTAAGGGCAACAATTCAGATATCCGTTGCACTCATTCACTGGTTTTTCATTTCTATACTACAGCTCGGATTCTTCATCTATTTCCTTTCTCCAGCGATTGAGCAGGGAATTGAGCATGAAGAAGTGCAGAACCGATCCTCCGCTGACTTGAGAATCCGGAAAACACAGGTACTACACACAGATACACTGTACAGTAAATGTAGGTTTTTACTTCCAATAAACGTTTAAGCACAGTCCAAGATAAGCAGTCCAAGTCATTCATAGGTAATGCAGTCAGTGTTCAGTTCAGGGATAATCCAAATATCAAAGTCCAATATCAAAAAACAGTTCAGTAACAAACTTACATCAACAATCAGTAACAGTCATTTAGGAGGAACGGCAACACTCTCCAACAGAAAAGAACAGAAACTCACTGAGACTTCTTTCTGAGACTAAACAACCCAGGTTTCTGGCTCCATCTTATAGCCATTTGCGGAACCACACCCAATTACAGTTGTAGCATTTTCTTAAAGATACAGTATTAAAATGTCTATCCTAGTTTATATATTTCCAACCCAAATAACTGTTAGGTGACTTACATTCCTAACATTCTCCCCTTTTGGGTAGGACAATATATACAACCTTACATTCTAAGTCCATAATCCTCACAGCAAGCCTTATGCTTTATAGAGCCTTGGGCCTTTGTAAAATGATCTGCTATATTGTTTTCTGACATACAGTATTCTAGCTTAATCATCTTACTTTGCATACATTGTCTCACATTTAAATATCTTGAATCTGTGTGTTTCGTTCTTTTTTTAACAGCAATATTTGAAGCCATCTGTATTGCTGATTGGTTGTCTTCGTAAACAACAACAGAATCTGTTACATCAATTCCCATATCAATCAACAGTTGCCTGTACAAACTAAATCTGTACATAATAAAGATAAACATGAGAATTCAGCCTCCATTGTTGACAAACTTAGATGTTTCTGTCTAATAGACCTCCATCCAATCAACACTTTTCCCAATAATACTACAGTACCCAATGTAGATTTTCGTGTATTTATGTCTGTAGCAAAACTTGGATCAGCATATGCAGTTAAACTCAGTTCATCTTTAGGCTCCAAATACAATGCATAATGCATTGTTTGTTTCAGATATCTTAACACACGTTTAGCAGCTTGCCAGTGCTTTTCAGTTGGCTCAGATTAAATCTAGCTAATTGGTTAACACAGTATGCTATATCTGGCCTTGACCAATTATTGAGATAAGATAAACTATCAATCAAAGACTGATAAATGTTCTTATCAAAAATAGGACTTTGAACATCACTATTGCTAAACTCCTGGCTCATTGGTGTTTTAGCCGGCTTACAAAGTTCCATTTTAAAATTCTTTAATAATTGGTTAATTTTATCTGCCTGTGCGATTTTGTATCCTCCCCTAGTTCTATCTATCTTTAAACCAAGATATTGTTTAATTTCACCTAACTGTTTTATCTTAAATTTCTTCTCTAACAGTGAAATTATTTTAGTAGCTTCTTGTTCAGTTTTGGTGATTAATGCTATGTCATCAGTAAACAATAGCAACAATGAAATTACACCATTACTTTCTCTTTTGAACAAACATGGATCAGCCATGCCAGCTACAAAGCCCATCTTAGTTAATTCTTTAACTATACACTGGTTCCACTCATATCCTGATTGCTTCAAACCATAAAGACTCTTTTTCAATTTCCAGCAATCAATTGTATTATCATTTACGAGACCTAAAGGTTTCTTTAAATAAATAGTGTGTTGCAACGGTGCATGCAGATATGCCGTCTCTACATCCAAATGATTTACAATGTATTTCTCCTTAGCTGCCCACACTAATGCTGCCCTTAGTGTAGTAGCCTTCAGACTAGGTGCAAACACCTCATCATAGTCATTTGCTCTCTGATTGAACCCTTGTGCTACTAACCTGGCTTTATGGGTAACAGTCCCATCCACACCTGTCTTAATCTTATAAATCCATTTACATCCTATGGCATGTTTACCTGGTGGCAACTTGGCATTTTCATATACCTCCAATTTTTGTAATGATTTCAATTCCTTATCCATTGCTTCCTGCCAAGCAGCCTGATCCTTAGCAGGATACAATTTCAGTTCATTATAATTACTAGGAACTGTATTCACTTGGCATACAACACTAGCCTGATATCTACCAGGTGGTTGTGTTACTCAGGTGGAACATCTTGGTAATACAAGGCTTACTAGTGGACTTTCCTGTTTCACCTGCTCCTGTTCTTCTACCTCCTCCTGTGCCTGTTCTCCTACCTCCTCCTGTGCCTTTTCTTCCTATTTAATGGCTATTTATGGTTTACTTAATTCATCTTTAGGGACTATTTGCATGTCAATAATAATATCATTGCTGGATTCCTGTTCCAGTTTATCCCACCCAACGTGCTCAAGAAATTTAGCACTAGCACTACAATAAACATGAGCAGTGTCTGGATCCCAAAATCTAAACGATCTAGGGTTGGCCTCATAACCTACAAAAAGTAACTTCTTAGCTCTATGTTGCCCTTTCAGTCTTACTTGTGAGGGAATATGCACCCATGCTGGAGCTCCAAATGTGTGTTGGTAACTTAAATTTGGTTTTCTGCCATGCCAACGAGTGAATGGCAATTCACCAGTTGTTGTATTTACTACATTGTTTAAAACATGGTTATTGCACATTATGGCTTCACCCCACAGTGTTTCAGGCAAACCTGAATCAGATAACATAGTGTGAGCCATGGCTTGTAACGTTTGCCCTCTTCGTTCTATAAACAAGTCATGTTGTGGTCTGTAAGGTGCAGAACGTTTATGCTCAACACCAGCCAATTTCAACATAGTTTGGAATCTCTTGTTAATAAACTCAGTCCCGTTATCAGTAACTAAAGTAATTACTTTATTCCTCATTTTTCTCTCAGCAAATCTTAGCCAGTTAAAGAAATGTTGGAATGTTTCTGTTTTGTTTTTCATTAGATAGCAGAAACCATATCGTGAGTAATGGTCCATAATACTCAAAATATAGCAGGCACCTCCTAAACTAGGTTTCTTAGGACCAATTATGCCAGCAAAAACAACCTCTAAAGGTTCTTTGGTCTTAAACCCATTAAGTCTGTTTGCTGGAATAACCTTGCTTTTCTCTTGACTACAAGCATTACAGTTTAAATACTTTCTACAGGGTTTCAATTGTACTTCCTCTGACAAGTTGACAGTTTGTTTCAGCATTTTGAAATTAATGTGCCCCAGACGTCTGTGTAATAAATGTATACATTCATCATGTGGCTTAATATTGTTTTGTTTTTTTTGAAAACAATTTTATTGTTTTTTTAACAAACAAACAGACAAAACATAAAAACATCAGCTCTCATCCGTACTTATGTACAAACAGTGTGTCGGTTGGTTCATCAGTTTTGTGCATTCATTTCGTAGTCATAATTACAATTACCTTACATAATAAGTCTTATTATCAATCCAAACTTATATATCCTCATATCATTATAAAAAAAAAGATTTGACTATACTTTTATTCAATCATGCCTAATGAGATAACTATGATTAAAGTAATTTATTCTATAACAAATCATATAATCATACCAATTCTATCCTAAAAAAAGAAAAAAAAGAAAAAAACATTTTATAAATATCAAATACCAAAAGAAAAAGAAAAGTGAAATCAATAATATTCCTTATTGTCTAACATTCTAAATATTCTATTTTTGTATTTCATCATCCAGCCATTGATAGAAAAGGTCCCAAATTATATAAAATTGTTTATCTTCTTGCTCTCTAATTTCAAATGTCAATCTACTCATCTCAGCACATTCCAATATTTTCTTGATAACTTCTTCCTGCAATGGAATTTTCTCATTTTTCCAATTTTTTGCAAATACAATCCTAGCCGCAGTTAATACATTCACAATCAAATATTTCAAATCTTTACTATAAACATCTGGTAAGATTCCCAATAAGAAAAGCTCCGGTTTCAAGTCTATATGCTTCTTTGTCATTTTTTCCAACCACATGCGATTGTAGTCCAATATTTTCTAGCATCCTCACAAGTCCACCACATATGGTAGTATGAACCAGGTTTCTGATGACATTTCCAACATTTTTCCGATTTGTTCTTGAACATTCTTGCTATCCTTGTCGGGGAAAATGCCACCTGTAAAACATCTTATACAAGTTTTCTTTATAGGCTGTAGACATTGTCATTTTATAGTTTTGCAACCATTTCTCTAAGTCAATCCCATATCCAAAATTCCTCCCCCAGGCAATCATAGTTTCTTTAACTTGTTCTTCCTCTAGCTTAATTTCCAATAAGTAACCATATAATTTTTTAATCACCTTTTCATCAGTACCCATCAAAATCTTATCTAAATCAGTCTGTTTATCATAAAATCCCTCTGTTTTGGAATCCTCATCATACCTTGAGTGTATTTGCACATATGAAAACCAATTCATCTGTATACCTTGTTCCTCTAATTTTTGTATCGATTTAAGTTCACCCTTTTCATCTAGTAATTCCCCATATCTAACTGTTTGTTCCTTTTTATAGATTATAGGATAAGAAAAAGCTTCTATCGTCGATAACCAAACTGGAATTTTCAAATAACATTGTTTTTTTATCTTCTCCCAGTTTAACCACAAAGACTCCCGTATATAATGTCTTCTAAAATAGCCCTGTGTTTTGGTTCCCTTATACCGTAGAAAAGCATGCCAACCCAACAGCAAATCATGACCTTCTAATGTCAACAATCTAGCCTTCCTTAATGTTATCCATTCTTTAACCCACATCAAATTTGCAGCTTGATAGTACAACTCCCAATTAGGCAGGCCAAACCCTCCTCTAGTTCTAGCATCCTGCAAGAGCTTTAACTTTATCCTTGCTTTCTTACCTTGCCATATATACTTCAACACAATTTTATTTAAGTCCTCAAAATAGTCTTTTCCGAGCCTAATTGGTATTGTTTGAAACAAAATAGGATTCTGGGTAGAATATTCATCTTAATTGTTGAAATCCTCCTATTAATGACAATTGTAAGTTTTCCCATTTCTTCAAATCTAGGGCTATCTGTTGTTTAAGTTTAATATAGTTATTCTCTTTTAATGTACTACATCTTGGCGTCAAATATATCCCCAAGTACTTAACCTTGTTTGTGACTTGGATTTTCAACAATTCTGCTAATTCTTCCCTTTGTCTTAGTAACATATTCTTTGACAAAATCTTTGTTTTATCTTTATTTATTTTCAGACCGGCCACCTCACCATATATCTCTATCTTTTCCAGCAGCTTCAAGGCTGTCTCTATGGGATCTTCTAAGATAAAGACTAGGTCATCTGCAAAGGCTTGTAATTTAAATTCTTCCTTTTTGATTTTCATTCCTTTTATAGTTTTATCTTCTCTGATATTTCTATTCAACACTTCCAAAGTCAGTACAAATAATAAGGGAGAAAGGGGACAACCTTGTCTTGTGCCTTTTCTTATATTAATAAAATCTGTAAATTCTCCCTCCATCATTACCTTAGCTGTTTGTTCATTGTAAATTGCTTCTATTGCCTGAATAAATCTTCTAGCAAAGCCCATCTGTTCCATTAACAGTAACATAAATCTCCAATTCACATTATCGAATGCCTTTTGGGCGTCTAAAAATATCAAGGCCATTTGCTTTTCAGGATGTGCCTCATAGTATTCCAAAGTATCCAGAATTACTCTCATATTGTCTCTAATTTGCCCCTTTGGCAAAAACCCATTTTGATCTGGATGAATAAAATTATTCAAATATTTTTTGAGTCTTTCTGCTAATATAGAAGCAAAAATTTTATAATCTGCATTTAATAAAGAGATCGGTCTGTAATTCTTAATTTGAAGTGGATCCGCCTCCTCTTTTGGAATAAGCGTAATATAAGCCTCTGACCATGTTTTAGGTATCATCTTCTTTGACATAGCTTCATTCATAACTTCTAACAGTGGGATACACAGTGATTCTTGAAATGTTTTATAAAATTCTACAGGAAACCCATCTGGACCTGGTGCTTTCCCGTTATTTCGTTTCTTAAGTGCTTGACTTAATTCCATCATTGTTATATTACTTTCTAGCATTTCTTCAGTCTCTTTGGGTATCTTAGGTAAATTTGCATTCTGCAGGTACTGTTTAACTTTCTCCTCATCAATATCTTCTTTCTTATATAAATGTCTATAGAAGTCTTGAATAATTTCTTTTTTCTCTTTACTGCCATAACAAATTTGACCTTGGTCATCTATTAACTGCAGTATTTTCCTCGACTCTTTCTCCTTTCTCAACTTATATGCTAGCCATCTACCTGGCTTATTTGCATCTTCAAAATAATTCTGTTTAGCATTCCTAATTTTCTGTGCCAGTTCTTCTTTCTCTATTAAGTCCATTTTATGTTTAGTTATATCCAGTTTCAGTTTAACGTCTTTTTTCTGAAGCATTTTCTGCAGTTCCTTTTCAAGTCTTTTATACTCATCCTCCAAGGCTTTAATAGCTTGTCTTTTCCTAATATTCTTTTTTCTTATATAGTCTATTATCAAGCCTCTGGCATATGCCTTCATTGTATCCCAAACATTCTGTATTGAAGTGTCTTCTTTTCTATTTTCTTTAAAAAAGAAGGCCAGTTCTTTCTCCATCCATTGTATAAATTCTTTCTCCTTTAGAATAGTATTATTTAACATCCATCTCGATCTTTTTTTTTTCTCCCTTCCATTTAATTGTCAATGGGTTATGATCAGCCCAAGTACTTGTTTCAATATTTACTTCTTGAACACTAGATATTAAATCTGTTGAAATCCAAATCATATCTAGTCTGGACCATGATAAATGTCTATTTGAATAGAAAGTATATTGCTTAAGTTTAGCATTTCTTTCTCTCCATATATCTTTTAAAGTTAGTTCATCTATCATTTTAAAAAAAGATTTAGGAAGTATCTTTCTGTTGTGCTTTGCCGTTGTTGCTATATAGTCCAATTTATTGTCCACAATTCCGTTAAAGTCTCCCATCATAATTATATTAGCATAGTCCAGTCCAGTTTTCAAATGTAGTTTTTTATAAAATTCTTCTTGTTTATCATTCGGGGCATAAATTGCAATCAAAAGTATCTTTCTATTGTTGTCCATTATTTCCACCATTAATATTCTCCCATCTTCATCAGCATAAATCAGTTTTGCTGGGGTAGCCTCTTTAATATATAAAACCACTCCTCTTTTCTTACATTGGGTCAAAGAAGTAAACAATTTCCCTAATTTTGGTTGTACTAACAGTTGTTCATGTTGCTTTTTAATGTGTATTTCTTGTAAGCAAATTATATCAAACTTTAATTTCCCTAATTTATGAAAAATCTTCCTTCTTTTAGCAGCTGAATTCAGTCCATTTATATTTATTGTAATCAGTTTTTTCTCTTCCATGGTTGTATTTTATATTTAGATTTAGCCGCTCTCGTGGATCTTAATTCAAGCTGATCTTTAATATCCACCTGTCCACCTACTGCGCCTCCTTCTTTTCCAATCTCCATTTGTTCCTCTTGAGATTCAATTAATGAAATCTCTTTTTCTGCCTCTTCTTCTCTCCCTCCAAAAAATTCTGCGTAGAAAAGTTCTGCTTTCTCAATTGAATCAATTCTATATCTCTGTTCTTGCCATGTAAACATCAATCCTTCTGGGATCAACCATCTGTAATTCACCTCCTTTTTCAATAACATTTTGGTCAGAAGTCGATATTCTCTTCTCCTCTCTCTCACTCTTCTAGGTATTTGTTTTAGGACCAAAATTTCTTTGCCTTTATATTTCAACGTCTTCTCTCTTGCCGCTTGTAAAATTTGTGTCTTCATGGATTTTTTTAGTAAATCGGATATGAACTTCTCTGGGCAGATTATTTCTCATCGCGTATCTTGTAAAGACTCGATATATCTCATCTATTCCATCCATCATCTTTTCTTCTGTTATTTCCAAGGCGTCCGCCAAGATTCCTATCATTATCGCAGCCAAATCTTGCCCTTTTTCTTCTTCTATATTTTGAAATCTAAGATAAAATTCTGACCTCTCCATCTCCCACTTCAGCATCCCACTTTTTCTTGTTCAATCACTGTTAATCTGTTATCAATATTTCCAATCTTCTCCTCTCTTCGTTTACCCCTTCTTCAACTTTTTTGAAGTCTCTCCTCATACTTTGCCATCATCTGTTGAATATTTTCCACTTTTTCCTCCATCCTCCCTGTTCTTTGTTCGATGGTATCTGTTTTTATCTTAAGGTCTTGAATTCCTTGCATGATCATCTGTAAGGTTACTTTTTCTTGTTCTTTTTCTTTATCTTGCTTTTAACATTGCCTGAATTGAGCGTTGTCCAGATGGTGGGGAGGCAGAGGTGGACACAGAAGCACCCGAAGGTATAAGTTTCCTACTCATTTTAGATGGTTCCAAATCTTCAAATTCTTTCAAATTTTAATCCAATTAAAAAAAAAGTGGCCAATTATAATCCAAAATAAAAAAGAGGGAAAGGAATAAAGAAAAAAATAGAATGAATTTCTTCAAATTCCACACCTTAATCCAGCCAAAAAAATCTCAATTGAGAAAGGAGAAAAAAAAGAAAAAAGATAGTCCAGGTATACATTAAAAAGAAAAGCAAAAGTCCCAATGGAAAAGAGAGAAAAAAAATCAAAATAAAATAAAAATGAAAAATTCAAAGGCTTCCCCTTGAAAATAAATAAAATAAAAAATAAAAACCTTACTAGAATAAAAATATACAATAATGCTGGTAGAGGGGTAGCGGAACTAAAAAAAAGATTAGAAAAGAAAGTAGAAACAATACACTGCACTCTGCTTAGTTGTCCAAGGCTCTAATTATGACTCCTTCCCTTTCCCACAAGCTTCAAAGCCAAGCCATAAATATTTAATTGTAGACAGAAATCCAGAAGAGCACCTGTAATAATATTCTACTGTGCTCTTCCCTCTATCTTATCAAGAAATGTCCTTGAGAAGGAGTCTTTCACATCTCTCTCCAGTTCAAGTAAAATATTTCCAAGCCTCTAGTTGGCAGTGTTACAAAGTTTCTTAGTTCTCACTTTCCCCCTCCTCTCAGGACAGCATAATTAAAATAAAAAAAACTGCAAGAAGTATATACATATATATACAAAACAAAAAAGAAGAAAAAAAAATAACCAAAGGGAGCCTCTAGCCTTAAAAATAAAATATAAAAAATCCAAAGGGAGAATAGGAAATATATATATAAAAAGGAACAGTCCGGTTATCCAGTAAATGACAATGAAGTCCGAGACTTCTTTCTGAGACTAAACAACCCAGGTTTCTGGCTCCATCTTATGGCCATTTGCGGAACCACACCCAATTACAGTTGTAGCATTTTCTTAAAGATACAGTATTAAAATGTCTATCCTAGTTTATATATTTCCAACCCAGATAACTGTTAGGTGACTTACATTCCCTACAACTGTCATTAACATTGGTCTGTGGCATCAACACTGTGCATTCCCTCTTGTTGGTGGGTAAATATCGTGTGATAATACCAGGTGAATCTGGCCTGTCCACTGGAGTCAGGCTGGTCAGCCACACGCAAATCCATACGATTGCAACGATAGAGAATTACCTCAACGTCCACTAAATCAGACCGTGGTGCCACCTGTATTAAACAGATACCTGTTTTCCAGCGACCTGTTCAATCTCCAGGCAGCGGACTCATATGGATTCATTCCCCAATATTCAATTCTGGCAAATTTCTGGCTGATTTGTCATATCTTGCCTTGAATACTCATGCCAGACCGCCAGGCAGCCTGGGGCCGCCATTCAGGTGGGGAAGGAGAGGCCAGCTGGGATGTGCGTGCATTGGCATCAATGGCTCATGGAGGAACAGCTGATTGTTGGATCACGGGTAGAAGCCAGAGGCTGGGCATGCTAGGCTGGGCATGCTAAGCCAGGATTGGTGGCTGGGGCATGCTAGGTTGGGTGTGCTAAGCCGGGATGGGCATCTGGGGGCTTGGCCGGACTGCGGTAGCCGTATTTGAAGCAAGCTGTCGATGGGAGGGGAGGGGGTGTAACGCCGGGGAGGTTGGAGCATGCATGATATAAAGGGTGGTAAAGTAACCATGGTAGCACAAACTTTTATTCCTCCTGGTTGGTCGCTTCATGCCGGGTCCGCGTTTTCAGATAAACATTATCACATTGACTGGTGTTGCTGGCTTTTCTTTATGTAGGACACCGGAACATGAAAGGAAGTTTGTGCTGGACTGGCAAGGTGCAGGTGGTGCTAGAATGGCAAGCTCGGAAAACCCAGAAACAATTGCAAAGCTTTTTGGGCTTTGCAAATTTCTACCACAAATTCATCCCATCCTTCGCAAGAGTGGCTCTCCCCCGCATGGACCTCCTGAAAACCAAACACCTAACTAGGAAGCCTAGGCTCGAGTACCTGTTGAAATGGACAATGGCATGTCAGCAAGCCTTCAAAACAATGATGGCGTTTTTTGCTAGGGAGCTGATACTGAGACACCCGCACCCCACCAAGCATTTTGTAGTCCAGGCTGACACTAGCGATGTGGCTGTGGGGGCTGTTCTATTACGGACCAATGAGTGGGGCAGACTACAACCCTGCGCCTACACCTCCCGCAAACTAACTGACACAGAACATTGATGGGCTTATGGGAGAAGGAGGCCTTTGCAGTCCAGTGGGCCCTAATGACATGGAGGCATCTCTTGGAGGGGTGTGTGACACCATTCGAGGTCTGGTCTGATCACAAAAACCTCAAGGCCCTACAGACTCCACACAAACTGTCACCCAAATGGGTCCGGTGGGCACTGTACTTCAGGCATTTCAATTTTACATTGAAGTATATTCTTGGGGGAAGAAATTTCCTGGCAGATGCCTTATCGAGGAAGCTGCAGTATAATGGTAACCGGGAAGAAATTGTGCATGCTATGGTGCCGGGGCCTTCGCAAGTGGAGCATGTGGGTGAACGGAGCCAGGGTATGACCCCCACAGGGGAAGGGGGTGGACAATATCACCCGTTCTGTGATGACCCGTAGTCTCTCAAAATAACCCCAAACCCAAAACATACATTAAAGTCCGGTAATGCCTTCAACTTAACTTCACTGTTTTATTAGGCACAGTTTAAAGTCACAAAAGTAAATAATGAGGCAAAAGGAAACCAAAACAAACTGCACTGACGAGAGTTCCGAAGCAAGCCAAGATAATTAATCATACATTCTAGGAAGATAACGGGGAGAGTCCATGGGAAGAATGCCAACAAAGATAAACCTCTTTCAAAGGAAACACTAAACTTTGACTCCAGCAATTCTGACTACGCAGTTACAAACTTATATACATAGCTCCCAGCTGCAAGCCACGAGGAGAATCATGGTAATCTCCTCCTGAGTAGACCTCGCTTTTCCCTGATCCTCTCCTCTCTGCATGCCCTAGGATGGATAGGGGATGAGCCTGGATCCTCTTCTGATTGCTCAGCTGGCCTCTGCCCTTCCCCAACCTCCTCCACCACCTCTGGAGCCACACTCCCACTCCCTGTTGGCTGTTCCTCCTCTTTCTCAGAGTCAGTCTCCACCAGGGGCATGACACGTTCCCTACAAACAGCCCTGCTCACTGACCCCGATTCAAGGCAAACCAGCAGCTGCTTACACAAGACAACGGCCTAGCTTGGAAAGGGTCAAAAAGATATGTGCCTGACTCCCAACATCTGGCCGTGTTGCAGAAATGCCATGACGCCTGGACTGCTGGGCATTTTGGATTCTTGAAAACCCTCCTTTTGACGAACCGACAGTTTTGGTGGCTGCGGATGAAAAAAGACCTGGAGGACTATGTACAGAGCTGCCCCATTTGTGCCACCATGAAGAAGTGATCAGGGAAGCCTCCTGGCCTCTTACAGCCAGTGGCAAATCCCACCCGGACCTGGGAGAAACTGGCCATGGACTTTATAGTGGACCTCCCAGAAAGTCGTGGTAACACTGTGATCTGGACCGTAGTCGATCTTTTCTCAAAGCAGGCCCACTTCGTAGTTTGTCCTGGCCTCCCATCAGCTCAAAAACTAGCAAAGCCACATTTATCGGCTGCACGGAGTGCCATGAAGGATCATCTCCAACTGGGGGGTGCAATTTACAGCAAGGTTTTGGCGGGGGTTTCTGAAGATGATGGGGTCCTCACAAGGCCTCAGCTCTGCATTTCACCCTGCTACCAATGGGGTGTCTGAAAGAACCAACTTGATGGTGGAACAATATCTATGGTGCTATGTTACATACCAACAGACTGACTGGGCCGATCTATTGCCATTTGCCAAGGTGGCAAATAACAACGTGGTGCATAGCAGCACCAGTTTCACTCCCTTCCAGTTCACGACCGGAGCCAAGTTTGTCCTGCTACCTGAGTGCCCTCGAGAGATCCCTGCAGACATAGAACTGAGTGACTGGCTTGCAGGCATGAGGTGTGTGGGGGATTGTGCCAGGGAGGCCTGGCAAAAAGCGGCAGAAGCCTGTAAAGTTCAAGCAGACAGGAAATGTAGCCAACAAGCACCATTTAAAATAGGGGAGCAAGTGTACCTCTACAAAATATCTTAGTCTCAAAGTACTCAGTTGGAAGTTGGCCCTAAAAATTTTAGGGCCCTTCCCAATTGTACAGGTCATCAATCCTGTTACTGTGGAGCTCAAACTACCCCCACTCCTTGGTAAGACCCACCCAGTGTTCCACAGTAGCCTCTTATATCCAGTGAGAACGACAACCATACGAGGGGACCCAAATCAGGCAACACCAGCCATCCAGGTAGGAGGGGGACTGCACTACAAGGTGAAATGAATACTGGACTCCCGTAGACATAGAGGCCGGGTACAATATTTGATACAATGGAAGGGGTATCCCTTATCAGAAGCTTCGTAGGTGAAGGAAGAGGATGTAAGAGCCCCTCGGTTGGTGAAACGGTTCCATCAACAAAACCTGGGCAAACCCGGGGGGCGGACAGCAGATACCCAGGAGGTGTCTAATGGTGTCCTTTGTCTTCCAGGTGTCGTCCCCCTGGTAGTGGGCCGCATGTCAGCCCTGGACCGCCAGACAGCCCAGGGCCGCCATTCGGGCAGGGAGGAGTGGCCAGCTGGGATGCGCACGCATGAGCATCAATGGCCATGCAGGACTGCCTTCCTGGCAGGGAGGAGCTGCCAGCTGGACGCCTGTGTTCCATACCACAAGGATCCTGCATCCACAAGGCTTCTGGACTTTACTCAACTGATCGTTGGCTCATGGAGGAACAGCTGATTGTTGGCTCATGGAGGAACAGCTGATTGTCAGATCACAGAAAAAAAGCTGATTGTCAGATCACGGGTGGAAGCCATAGGCTGGGTGTGCTAAGTTGGGATGGGTGGCTGGGGGCGTGGCCAGACTGCGGTGGCCATATTGGAAGCAAGCTGTCGGTGGGAGGGGAGGGGTCTAACATGAAGAGGGGTTGTTGGAGTACGATATAAGGGGTGGTGAAATAACCACGGTAGCACAAACTTTGATTCCTTTCTGGTTGGTCGCTTCATGCCGGGTCCACGTTTCCAGATAAACATTATCACATCGACCTGTGTTGCTGGCTTTTCTTTACGCAGGACACCGGAATGTGACACTGTAACTTTTCTGGGACCCCTTGTATCACAGGGCTCAAGCAGCTTATTTTCCACTGGTAAGGATGTATTTAGTTTCCTTGATATCAGTCTCTGTGCCAGACTACTTTCCATGCCTTCAATTGGAGTATTTCTCCAATGTAGAATGGCTTTCCATGGGTATTTACCATCACTATGTGCTTTCTTGCATAGGTTCTTAACAATCTTCACAGCTGATTCAGCTTTGCCATTAACTTGTGTGTGTGGTGTGGTGAGAAGTCACATGCTCAAACTCCAACTCAGCGGCAAATTTCCTAAAATGTGGGCTTGTGAACTGAGGACCATTATCAGAGATCACTTTATCTGGTTGGCCATGACGTGTAAACTGAGCCTTTCATCTCTTAATGGTAGTTTCAGCTGAGCAGTCAGGAAGAAGTTCAATTTCCCAAAAGTCTGAATGATGATCAACTAATACCAGGTACTCTTTTCCTGCATAGTTGAACAAATATGTACTGACAATCTGCCAAGGATGTGACGGTATCTCATGTGACATTATGGTTTCTTTTTGTTGCAGATGTGCATATTCATTTCAAGTGAGACAATTGCTAACGAAGTCTTTGATTTCACTTTGCATGTTAGGCCAGTAAAGAGTGTCATGAGCTTGTCTATAGCATGCCTCACCCCCAATGTGGCTTGAGTGTATATGCAATAACATCTCTGATCTCAGTGACTTTGGCACTATGACACTTGGACCCTTGTACAAGATACCATTTTGTATGCTGATCTCATCTCTGAAGGACCAATATTCCCTCACAATTGAAGGAACTGCCTCCTTCTCATCTGGCCACCCACTCAGAACGATAGCCTTCAGTGCCTGTAAGGCTGAGTCAGTGTCTGTATGCTGCCTGAGCTGATGTAGCTGCTGATTTGTGATGTTAAGATAATCTGCTTGATTGACTTTGGCAAAGAAGGTTTATTCCTGTTGCAACAAACAAACCATATGATGCTCATGCTCTCCTCCAGGTATCACCTGATATGACATAGCCCTGCTCAGGGTATCACTGATATACATTTCATGTCCTGGCTTGTAGACAACACTGAGGTTGTAATGCTGTAAGTTAAGCATCATGCTCTGCAAACGCTTGGGAGCACACAAAAGGGGCTTCTTGAATATGGCTATTAGCAGCTTGTGATCAGTTTCGGCTGTGATTATATCCTGATCATAAAGATAATGATGGAAACGCTGGCAGGCAAATACAATATTTAAACATTCCAATTCAATTTGAGCGTAATTTAACTCAGCAGATGAAAGAGCCCTGGATGCATATGCAACTGGCTGTCCTTGCAATAGGCAACATCCTAGGCCATTTTTGCTTGAGTCACTTTGAGTTGTAACAGGCTTTGTGACATAGTATTTTAACACTGGGGCAATGGTGACCAAGTGTTTTATCTCCTGTACTGCCTGGTCATGCTTGGGAAGCCAGTGACAAACCACATCTTTGTTCAGAAGACGTCTCAATGGCTTGAGACGAGGTGAATAGGTTAACCCTGGCAACACCTCAGACAAATGTGGCAGGAATTTTGCAAAGTATGTGACAAAACTGATAAACCTCTGCACCAATTTGGCATTGGCAGGTGGTGGCATGTCCATGATGGCCCTAATCTTATCTGGGTCAGCTTTTAAGCCTTGTGAGGACAGGATATGTCCATGGAAGTTTGCATTTCAAATTCCCAGAGGTTGTGGGAGGAACTGCTGGCTGCTTGTGAAGGAAGCAGAGGATGAGTAGAAAAGAGACAGGCAGTTTGAATTGCTTCCATTGCACTTCAAATTCCCAGAGGTTGTGGGAGGAGCTGCTGGCTGCTTGTGAAGGAAGCAGAGGGTGAATAGAAAAGAGACAGGCAGTTTGAATTGCTACCATTGCAGTTCAAATTCCCAGAGGTTGTGGGAGGAACTGCTGGCTGCTTGTGAAGGAAGCAGAGGGTGAGTAGAAAGGAGAATGATAGTGGCCCGCATGCCTAACAACATGCAAATCACATAACTATAAACCAAGAATACCAATAAGACATTTAGGGTAACTACGCTTGAGATTGTGATTTTATTTTATTTCAAAATGATCAGCTTAGTTCAGTGTAATACTTTGGAAAGGAGAAAGTGTGAATCAGGTATTACGCACCAGTCACACAAGAAGAGCAAGGCATCCAAAAGGAGAAGCCACCTTCTGGTTGGGAACTCAATTGTAAGGGATGTAAATTTAGGAAAGGATACTGAGGTTTTGAAAGAGGTCAGGTGTCTACCAGGTGCTACTGCCAGCAGAGACAAGAAGCGTATTCTTAAGATAGTCAAGAATGCGAGCAAGGACTGTGATGTTGATGCTATTATACATCTTGGTACAAATGATCTATCCCAGAAGGATGTACTTTCTGTTCAGAAAGACTTCCAGAGCTTGGGGTGTGAACATAGTAATATGGGCTGTAGGCTTATCTTTTCAGAGGTTCTACCAGTATTCAAGGAACAAAAAGGAAAGGGTAGCGTGTAGCAGAGTTTAATGTGTGGCTAAAGGAGTGGTTTAAAAGGGAAGGCTTTGGTTTTATTAGTCATGATGTCTGCAGCTGGTCCAATGAAAAACTGCACAAAAGAGATGGTTTGCATCCATCAAAGAAAGGGACTGAGTTACTTGGCATTAAATTCACAGATTTTCTGGATAAACATTTAAACTGAACAGCAGGGACAGAGAATTAATGGATTCAGAACATTTCTGTCCCCAGCAACCTAAAACTAATAAGGATACCAGTGCATGCAAAATAGATGTTTGTGCAGGTAAGATTATCAACCTTGATGCCAACCAAAACCAAGCATTTAATAGTGAGTGCCATACCATGTGCACTAATCAAACAGGTGGCAAGAAAGTAGGGACAGGCAGGCACAACACAGGTTATGTAGACAGTAAACACAGCGTCAGACATAAAGATCTTGGTCTACTTCCGGTTTGTCGGCTTCGGTGACAGCAGGGATTCGCCTTCTCTGCGATCCCTGCTGTGCTAGTCAGCCTTGGTGCCTCCGATCCTGACGGATTTGAGGCTAAGGCTGCCCTGTTGGGGCAGCTGAAGAAAGGGGATCCGGACAGGGGTGTGGGCTATCGCAACCCCCCAGCCAGCAATAACCCCTTCTCTCAAGACGGTGAAGCGGCGGTCTTATGGCCGCCATAAAGAAGCCGGCAACTGGATAAAGAATGCGCAGGAGGAAGAAGGAGTTTTAAAACGAAAGTCTTTTCTTGGTTGAACTGGGACCTTAATGACACATTTAACACCTGGGAAAGTATTGGCTTGGAAGCTATAATGTTCCCGATTGATGTTTTCAGCTGCGAAGAAAAGTGACGAAAAGGGGAAGTTACTCTCCCTCCCTTATGGAATTAACAAATGGACAAGGGAAACCAGCCTTTTGATAGAAGGTAAAACTTAAACTCCTTTGTTATAAGTGGGAAGGGAGAGGCTTGGGAAAATAAATTTTTACTCTAAGATTCTGCTGGAGGAGATGCCTTGAAGATAAAGAGAATAGAAATTAATTCTAAGAAAGACTTAAAGCACAGATTGGATGTTTTTTCTTTCCCTAATTTGACTTCACCCCTAGAAGAGAAATTGTAAAAAGAAGCTTGTACTCTGCCTGGACTGTTTGATGACTGTGGGACTTTGGGACTTTTGGGAACTGTTTTAAGTTTGGAAATAACTGATTGGTTTAATAATAAGAAGAGGATACAGAAAGAGAAGAAGAAACAGTTTAAAATGGCTCTATCTCTTGATGAACTAAAACAACAATATTTAAAAATAAAGAAAGAAGGCAAAGATGTTATGGGAGAAGCCCTTTGTTTCCTAGATATGGCGCTTGTCATGTGTCAGCAAATTAAACAACAGCTGGAAGAAGCCGAGGAAGAAGAAGCCATTTTTAATGAACTAAACGGTGTGACTAAGAAAGAAAGGAGAAAGAGAGGAGCGAAAAGGAAGGACTTAAGAAATAAAAAAATGTTTATGAAAGAAAAAGAAGATGCAAAAACAACAGAATGCTAGAAAGCAAAAGGAAAGAGCAACAGAAAGCAACAGAAAGGGGAAATCAAGAAGGCAGAGGTTTGGAGAGGAGGGGGTAAAAAGTTTAGGCGGGCTAACAAGGAAAGGGAAAAGGGGGGAAAAAGTTACAAAGGTATAAAACAAGATAGAGAAAAGGAATTTTTTTTAGGGATAATGGGTAATATAAGGGATTTTTTTAAAAAAAGGGGGATTCTGCAAAGTACACATGAGTATTGTAATAGTGGTATTTGTATTATAAGTAGATAATCAGAACTTTTTAAGATCTAATAAAAGACTAAAATATCAAGGTATAACTTTAAAAGGTTTAATAATGAATGATATTAAGTTTTAATAAAATACTAAAGGGAATGTTTAAAATATTAGTTTAAATATAGAGTTTAATGGACTAATGTGTTGACTGTTATGGATTTATTATTGTAGTATTGGTTTCTGAAATAGTAGAATGTACTAAGCAGAATCTGATTGGGATTTAGGTGTTATTTTTAATTTTAATTCAGGGGAATGATAGAAAGGCATCATACTCCGATTAGTGATTCCAGGGGAAACTATTCTTTTTTAAATTGGAAATGAGACAGATGTAAATGGAGAAATGGACAAAAGATATAAAAATATTTTTCTTTAAAGCAAGATTAAATATATAAAACAGAATTAAGATGAGGCAAAAGTGGAGAGGAGTTATATAATAGATATAGAATGGTAAATAAGAAGGGTAATGGTATATAAGAAGAGCATGAATTCAATTGAAGTCCATACAAAAAGAGGTAATCTGGGGCCAAGTTACTTTCTAGAAGAAAGTTTTATGTTTTTATGTTTATGTCTTATGTGTGTGTGTCTAATTAAGAATTAAATAATAAAATCTCGGAGGAAGACTAGATGAGAATAATTATAAACAAGCCAGAGGAAAATATAAATGTGATGACTGAATACCAGATAAATTAGAAAGGAAATATGATTGAATAATGATTAAAGAGAAACAATGTGGAATTTGGTAAAGGGAATTTACGTGTTTATATGGAAATGGGATAAATTATAAGTACGTGATATAAAACAATATGTTACCTGCCTTGTAAAGATCTACAATGGAAAGAGGTTTTATGTTTTTAATGTTTAATGATGTTTTGTTTTGTTTGTTTGTTTTGTTTGTTTGTAAAATCAATAAAACTTGTTTTTTTTAAAAAAAGACATAAAGATCTCAAGTGCTTATATACAAATGCACAAAGTCTGGGGAACAAGCAGGGTGAACTCGAACTACGAATACATGAAGGTAAATATGATATAGTTGGAATAACAGAAACTTGGTGGGATGAAACCCATGACTGGAACATACTAGTAGAAGGATACAAACTATTCAAAAAAAACCAGACCCCATAAAAGAGGAGGTGGAGTTGCACTGTTTGTAAAGGACCACTATATAGCTACAGAAATGCATGAAACCAAAGATGAAAACCTCCTAGAATGCATATGGGTCAATATAAAAGAAAAAAAAGAATGACATGGCCATAGGTGTATATTATAGGCCACCCAATCAAGCAGAAAAAATAGATGTCCTTTTTGCCAACCAACTAACAAACATATGCAGGAAACACACAACAATAGTCATGGGAGACTTCAATTATCCTGATATCAATTGGAAAACTAATTCTGCACCAAGTGAGAAATCAAATAAGTTCCTAACCAACCTAGCTGACAACTTTGTTGTCCGAAAGGTAGAGGGACAGCCATACTGGACTTAATTCTTACAAACAGAGAAGAAGTGATAGAGGGAGTTGAAACTGCAGGAACCTTGGGTGAGAGTGACCATGTCATACTAGAATTCAACACAACACAAACACAAGCAACAGAACATAATGACACCAGAGTCTTGGATTTTAAAAGAGCTGATTTCAATAAACTCAGAGAGAACTTGGGAAAGATTCCATGGATGAAAATCCTAAAGGGGAAAACAATTCAAGAATCTTGGGAAACTCTAAAAAGTATGATCATAGAAGCCCAGACCAGCACAATACCACTGAGAAAGAAAAACAAGAAATCCAAGAAGAAACCAGCATGGCTACACAAAGATCTCTCTGGCAAATTGAAAGAAAAAAAGGACAAGTACAAAAAATGGAAAGAAGGACATACAACTAAGACAGAATATCAACAGATAGCCAGAATCTGCAAAGATGAAGTCAGGATAGCAAAGGCTCAGAACAAAGAAAGACTTGCAACAAAAGTCAAAGATAATTAAAAAAAAGTTTCTTCCAACATATAAATAACAAGAAAAAAATCAAGGAAACGGTCCACTAAAGAGAGAAGATTGTAAGGAAGTCACAGGCAACAGAGAGAAAGCAGAGCTGCTTAACTCATTCTTTGCATTGGTCTTCACGCAAAAAGAAAATATAGCTCAACCCACCAAAAACATAACTGTAATAAACAGACCAGAAATAAAAGTTAAAATAAGCAAAAATTAGTAAGAGAACACCTGTCTGATCTTGATGAACACAAATCACCGGGGCCTGACAGATTACATCCCAGAGTTTTAAAGGAGCTGGCAGAGGTCATCTCAGAACCACTGCACCATATCTTTCAAAAATCCTGGAGCACCAAGGAACTACCAGAGGACTGGAAAAGAGCTGATGTGGTTCCCATCTTCAAAAAAGGAAGAAAAACAGACCCAGGAAACTATAGACCGATCAGCCTAACATCAATACCCGGGAAGATACTGGAAAAGATAATAAAAAAACAGATCTGCCAACATCTAGAAACAAGTAAAGTAATAACTAGCAGTCAGCACGGCTTTTTTAAGAACAGATCATGCCAAACCAATCTTATTTCATTCTTCAACACAGTGACTAAATTAGTAGACCAGCAAAATACTGTGGACATAATATATTTAGATTTCAGCAAGGCATTCGACAAAATAGACCACAACCTACTTCTTAGTAAGCTAGAAAAAAGTGGAATAGATAGCACCACCACTAGATGGACTCGCAACTGGCTGGCAAACCATACTCAACGAGTAGTCCTTAATGGGTCTAAGTCTACATGGTGGGAAGTAAGCAGTGGGGTGCCACAAGGTTCCGTCTTAGGCCCAGTACTCTTCAATATCTTCATAAATGACTTAGATGAGGGAACAGAAGGGGAACTCACCAAATCTTCAGATGATACTAAGCTGGCAGGAATAGCTAACGCCCAAGAAGATAGGCTCAAGATCCAGATGGATCTTGACAGACTAGAACACGGCTGTATCTAACAAAATGAAATTCAATGTAGAGAAAAGTAAAGTTCTACACTTAGGCAAGAAAAACCAAAAGTACACATATAGACTGGGTAAAACCAGGCTCAATAGCAGTAACTGTGAGAGGGATCTTGGAGTCTTAGTGGACAACCAGCTAAATATGAGCCAGCAGTGTGCAGCAGCAGCCAAAAAAGCTAATGCAATCCTAAATTGTATTAACAGAGGGATACAATCAAGATCAAGGGAAGTACTAATACCACTCTATAAAGCCTTAGTAAGACCACACCTAGAGTACTGCATCCAGTTTTGTTCACCATGTTATAAAAAAGATGTTGAGATTCTAGAAAAGCTACAGAGAAGAGCAACCAGGATGATTAGGGACTGGAGGCTAAAACATACAATCTAACCTAAACGATTTGCAGGAACTGGGCTTGGCTAGTCTAGTGAAGAAAAGGACCAGGGAGACATGATAGCGGTCTTCCAATATTTGAGGGGCTGCCACAGAGAGGAACAGGTCAAGCTATTTTCTAAAGCACCTGTAGGCCAGACAAAGAATAATAGATGGAAACTGAACAAGGAGAGATTTAACCTGGAAATAAGAAGAAAATTTCTGACAGCGAGAGCAATCAACCAATGGAACAGCTTGCCCTCGGAAGTTGTGGGAGGGCCATCACTTGAGACTTTCAAGAAGAGATTGGACTGCCATTTGTCAGAAATGGTGTAGGGTCTCCCACTTGGGCAGGGGGTTGGACAAGATGACCTACAAGGTCCCTTCCAACTCTGATTATCTGTATCTGTAAAAAGGTGGGAAAAAGGGAAACTGCCCCTTCTCACCCAGCAGCCAATCATAACATAGATTGCCTCATGCAGGAGACTGCACTCTTCAACCAGTCAACTATAATTGTGCGTTGTGGCCCATTACAGAATACACTTTACTGTTCCAGCTATTAAATATCTTAACATTTAACATTTTAACACTGAAACTAATCCCACACATGTGGTCTCTCTCCACCACCACCACCCCGAGACTTTCTGGATGTTTTTTTTTTCTAGTAGAAATCTTCTTCTCCCTTGAAGCTACTAAATCTATATGTGGGTTTTGTTTTGGTTTGTTTGGGTTGTTTTTGTAATTGTTCCGGACTAGCAGGCTCGAAGCCTGCAAACCTGATTGGCCCGCTGATAACCGATCGTGATTGGCCGCCATAGACTGATGCTGATAACCTCCCAGATCTAACAGTAATCACTTCCTTTGCTTAGCTAAGACCAATTTCCAAACTTTGGCCCTATCTGCTTTCCTACCTTAAACACCATAGATGCAACAGGTTTTCAAATTAAGATTTAAAAAAAAACCTGAAAAAAGCTGATCACCGGGTTCCTGATTTACACCTTAACCATATTTTGGGGCATAGAATTTGACTCAAAAAGATACACAATAGAAACCCCAGTTCCCTTCCTTTTTCATTTCAATGGAATCAAATCTTCCTTGAAACAGAGGATGAGAGAGAAGGGTTTTTTTTAACCTTCAGCAGGGTTATAGCTCTCTATCTTTTTTTCTCTCTACACCCATCCCTCCAACCTTATCTATATCTGTTAAGTTCCGAAGAAAGGGGAGGCCACACCAGAGCATTCTGTAACACGCTTTATTCAGGGGGAATAAAGGGGGCTGTCGCGTCTGCAGCTAACAGCAGACTAGCTAGCGAACAGCGACTAGCTCGACCTAGCAGCCGGCTTTTATAGCCGGCTGTCAAAGGGAGCCAGCCAATGGGGGTTGCAAACACCCCCACAGGATGGATGGACCTGATAGAGAACTTGTGTTAGTCCCAGGGACATAACACTCCTTCCCCCCAGATACGAACACGAGTAGTCCTTTAAATAAGCGGGCGGCTTGTGCGAGCGTCCAGACCGGCGCAGTTCTGGCGAGACACAAGGTGGCAAGGAGTTCTGGGAGTCTGGAACTGTCTCTGCTGGACCCTCGGATCGAACTGGGGTCCGCCTGGCGTATGGAATGGTCACAGCCCCGGGTTGGATTGTTAAATTGTCATTGTCACGCAACCCGGTGGTGTCGCTGGTTGGAACGGCTGACGCCTCTGTAGGACGGTCCCGGTCTACCGTCCGTTCTCTTGGCTCGGCTGGTGATGACTGGTCACTCTGGAGGTTGCAGCTGGGATTCGGATGCGGCGATTGGACAGTCACCGGAGTCCCTGGATCAGCGTTGGCATGTTCGCTCTGGCGACTTCTTATCTGGTCCAGATGCCTCCGCCATATACGACCATCCTCTAGCTGGACGCGGTATGATCTTGGGCGGTGATGGCCACGATCTTTCCGGTACCCACAGTGGATCGCCTGCGTAGTTTCTGGCAGTGAACACTTGGTCCTGTAACATAAAACTCCTGACCCTACTGTTAGAACCAATTGGTGTGTCAGGGCAATAGTGGGGATGCAGTCTATCTAATACTGTCCTTAAGCGTCTGCCCATCAGTAACTCGGGATTTGTTTGTGACAGTACAAGGGGTCGAGTGTTGGCTTAAAAGAAAACGAGAGAGTCTGGAGTGCCAGTCATCTTGAGTGAATCTTGCCAATGCTTCTTTTCTGTCCTAACGGCTCTCTCTGCCAACCCATTGCTGGCAGGGTGAAAGGGAGCCGTTAGGATATGCCGGATGCCCAGGTTGGTGACATACCGGCTGAATTCTGTGGAGGCAAATTGGGGGCCATTATCTGAGACTATGGTGTCAGGTAGACCATGTGTAACAAATAAGCGGGTCAGAGCCTGGGCAACTGCTCGGGTGGTAGTTGTGAGTAGGAGGGCCACATCTATCCATTTGGAGAATGAATCCACGACCACTAAGAAAGTCTTGCCGTGGAAGGGACCTGCCAGGTCAATGTGCAATCGTGACCACGGTGCGTTGGCACTCTCCCATTTGGTTGGGGTAGCAATCGGTGGTGCTGGCCTGGATTCTTGGCAGGGCGGCAGGAGCTTACCCATTTCGCGATTTCGTCGTCCATGCCGGGCCACCATACATAACTCCGAGCCAATGCTTTCATCCGGACGATGCTGGGGTGTCCCTTGTGTAACGCTTTCAGGACGGGCGTACGCAGCGGTTTTGGAATGACCACTCTGGTCCCCCATAGTAGGCAGCCCTGTAAACTGGAAAGTTCCTGCTGGCGGGTTTTAAACGGTGAGAAATCAGTTGACAGATTACTGCCCGGCCACCCTCCTCCGTACCCAGTCCAGGACCTGGGCGATAAGTTTGTCTTTCTTGGAGTGGAGAGCTATGTCACCAGCGGTGACTGGGATGTTAAACTCACTGGCATCGAAAATTGCATGGACCGGGTCCGGGTCCTCCACGGGTGCTGGCAACGGGCAGCGGCTGAGAGCATCGGCGTGGCTAAGGTTTTTTCCTGGGCGGTGAACCAGTTTGTACGAGTAAGCCGCCAGGAATAAGGTCCACCTAGTCATCCTGGGAGACAAGACTTGTGGTGTTTGTTTTTCTCCAGAGAGGAGTCCCAACAGAGGTTTGTGATCTGTGACAAGTTCAAAATTGTGCCCAAAAAGAAATTCATGGAATTTTTTGACCGCAGCAACGGCGGCTAGGGCCTCTTTGTCGATTTGGCTATAGTTACGCTCGGTTGTTGACAGGGTTCGAGAAAAAAATGCGATTGGAGCTTCGGTGCCGTTGGGAAGTCTGTGGCTTAAAACAGCCCCAATTCCAAAAGGTGAGGCATCTGCAGCTAAGACTAGAGGGAGGCGCTGGTCAAATTGAATTAGGACAGCGTCTGAAGTGATTAGCGTTTTGACTGCCTTAAAGGCATGTTCCTCTTTGGGTCCCCAATGCCATGGAGTGTTTTTGTCTAGAAGTCTATGCAACGGTTCGGCTACTGATGCCTTGTGGGGTAGGAACGACGCATAGAAATTTAGCAGACCCAGGAAGGCTTGTAATTCTGACTTGGAAGAAGGAGTGGGTGCCTCATGAATGGCTTTGACCTTGGACTCCACCGGGTGGATGCCTGAGGCGTCTATTTTATACCCAAGAAAGTCCACCTGCTTAGTGGCGATGGCACATTTTTCCCTTTTTAGTTTGAGGCCATGCTGCCTAAACCTATCCAATACCGCTCTGACTCTGAGGAAAAGTTGGGGTCTGTCCCTGGCTGAAACCAAGATGTCATCAAAGCACGGAACTACGCCAGGGAGGCCTTGCAGTATCCGTTCCATTAATGACTGGAAAATACCTGGGGCGACGCTGACGCCAAATTGGAGGCGCTTGCATCGAAAAGCCCCTCTGTGGGTGACAATTGTTTGCAATTCGGCCGTTTGGTTATCCACAGGAAATTGCTGGTACGCCTGTGACATATCCAATTTGGCGAATATGGTTCCCGGTTCAAATGTGTGTAGTAAGTGTTGGATTACTGGGACTGGATATGCGCTAGTCTGTAGATAGCGGTTGATTGTGGTCTTGTAGTCAGAACACATTCTTATACTGCCATCTTTTTTAAGGGTGTGACAATTGGAGTCTTCCATTTAGCAAAATCTGTGGGCTCGATCACCCTTGCTTAAGCAATTTATCTAGTTCTGCATCCAGCTTAGAACGCAGAGCAAATGGTACTCTCCGTGGTTTCAAGCGGATGGGGACAGCTTGCGGGTCCACTGAAAAAGAAATGGGCGTACCGTTGTAACAGCCCAATTCATTGCTGAATACATCAGCATAATCTGAAAAAATAGGGTGTCGGTATCGGAAGGTGAGACAGCATGTACTCCCGTTAAGCTAAGGCCGAGATAGGGGAACCAATCCAACCCCAAAAGGCTAGGGAGGGCACCATCCACCACCACTAAAGGCAGATGGCCTTTAAAGGATTTGAATCTAACAAGGAACTTGCCTGTTCCGAGTACTGGAATATTCTTCCCTTGATAATCCCTCAAGGTGAGGCGACTTCTCTGGAGCTGCTTCCTGGACAGGGTAGGTCGTATTTTCTTGAGCGTGCTCCACGAGATGATCGAGAGCGCTGACCCGGTGTCGACTTCCATAAGGCAGGGTTTACCTTCTAAATGGATAGAAAGTGTGATTTTATTAGGGGTCAAAAAGGTATGGTTAGCCTGGTAACACGTATAACAATTTTCTACTTGCCTGGGTGGCTCGGAAGGAGAGTAAAAGGATGATGACCTTTGTGGAGTTGTGTGCATTGCCTGGCAGGCCCTGGCGATGTGGCCCTTCTTGTTGCAATTGTTGCAGGTGGCGTTCCTAAACCTGCAAGTTGTTCTTGCATGGGACCCCCTGCAGGAGAGGCACAACAGGTTGTGTTTAGGTGTGCTGCTGTTTTTAGTCTAGCTCCTACCTGAGGCTGTTTGAAGGGTTTGAGGCGATGGACCTCTGAGTGCTCGATGGAGTCTTCTTCGCTTACCACTTCCTCGGAGTGGACAGTGACCGGGTTGGCTTTGGTTGCGCTACCTTGAATTTCAGCGGCCGACTGAGTTGCTAGTTCTGCTGCCAAAGCTTCTTCGATTGCCTGAGTGAGGTTGAGGTCTTTCCTGGCCAGCAAACGCCTCTGTAATTTTATATCTCTGACTCCACAGACGAGTTGATCCAGGAGCATATCGTCTAGGTAATTTCTGAATTCGCAGTGGAGTGCTGCGGTTCTCAAAGCGGCCATATACTGATTGACAGATTCCCCATCTGCTTGTTTCCTCATACGAAAGGCGAAGCGTCTCACTATCTGTGATGGCTTTGGGGAGTAATGATTGGAGAGTGTCTCCAACAGCTCGGACCAAGGAACGTTCTTCAATTCTCTAGGGGCGAATAGCGCCGTGGCGGTATCGAATACTGCGGCCCCGCAGTAACTCAGGAAGTACGACTTCTTCCTGTTCTCTGTAGCATCGGCCAGACCGATGGCATCAATGTAGTGATTGAAGCGGTTCCTGTAAGAGTCCCACTTGTCTTCATCTGGCTTGAATGGTGGAAATGCTGGATTTGAATTCATGTTGAAGTTCAGTCTGTTGTAGACTGACCAATCTCACTGGGAATGCAATGGCCCTGATAAGTGTGGCAGCTGCAGTGCGCGCAGTGCTGCTTCAGCTCTATAGGATCTCTCTGGGTTACACGCTCTATGTGGCTATGGCTGTATAGCCGTAACTGACTTCAGTTTGAAAATCGCGCCTTACAAGGCGTGGCGGCTATGGCTGTAGCCCCGTGCTGACAGCTATTCAAAATGCGCGCCTAATTGTATCCTGGCGGCTGTGAGTGCAGCGCCAGAACTTCACTAACAGCAGAATCCGAACTGTGACGGTTGGATTCTGTGTTCAATGCTGGGCGGCTGAGGTTTCAGTGCCCTACTTTCACGTAGCTTTTTTAACGAGCGGCTACACGCTCTGTTTTCACCTTCGCAATCCACAACTGACCGAGCTCTCAGCGACGCGGCTACGGTTCAGCGTTTGGTGTGTGATTCAGCTCTTGTTAGTTGCTGCTGGTTGGCCTGATCCCATCCTCGTCGCCAATGTTAAGTTCCGAAGAAAGGGGAGGCCACACCAGAGCATTCTGTAACACGCTTTATTCAGGGGGAATAAAGGGGGCTGTCGCGTCTGCAGCTAACAGCAGACTAGCTAGCGAACAGCGACTAGCTCGACCTAGCAGCCGGCTTTTATAGCCGGCTGTCGAAGGGAGCCAGCCAATGGGGGTTGCAAACGCCCCCACAGGATGGACGGACCTGATAGAGAACTTGTGTTAGTCCCGGGGACATAACAATATCTATATCTATATCTATCTCTATCTCTATCTATCTATCTATCTATCTATCTATGCTTTGCCTCATTTTCTTCCCTAGCATTCCACCCTATATCTGGCAAGTTTGTGGAGGTGATGACAGAATACAACACAACTCAATCTAAATATAGAGATCGATGCAAAGATCATATCCAGAGACAGCTGGAGATAAGTATGTCTGTTTACCTTTTTAAGTGTTTGTGTCAGCGTTCTGAGTAACACACCCAAAGAAATCAGCCAGGTTTGATTCAGAGTTGACAGTTTGGCTTTAAAAAGGGGGTGCTCCTAATGCCTTTAAAAAAACAAACACATCCCTTGTGTTCTTCTTAGATGGTAAAATATTAAATGCATTACCCCAGAAGAGATGGATCATGCAGGTTGGAAGGGGAGGGGAAAACCTTTGTGACATTAGTTGTAAGAAAGATGAGAGCAGCACATGAATGTTTCTGCTTCTGACATGAATAAATAAACAAACAAGCACATAAATAGGTGCAGACTGGAACTTACAGAAGATAATATTTGTAGCTCAGAGATGAACTGTAGGGTCCTTGGTCCTTTCTGAATTTGGTTGTTTTCTTCCAGATGTTGCATTACCCAACTATGTAACATTATCAGTTCTACTGAGTATATAAGCGAGTGAGGCCCTCTTTGAGGGAGATGGGCAGTTTAGAAACATGAAATATAAATACATAAAAATAAATAAACAGAAATCAAACTCTACACTGACTAGCACTGATGATGTTACCTTGTCAGATAATGAAATGTTTGCAATGTTGATGGTCTTTTGAAACCCAGCAGATTAGGTGCCATTTAGAACTCAGAAGGAATTGTTGGAAGAATTATCCTTCTGGGTTCAGTTCCACGTGAGGAAAAAGACACTGGAAACATTGGAGGCTGTTTGGAAAGATGGTTTAATGGTGGATGTTCTGTACGGACATTTCCATTCTTGAAATCCGGCAGCTCGGATTGGTCAAAGCGCGCAGCCACCGGATTGGTTGAGCGCGTGGCAGTGATTGGCCGTTCGGAATCGACCGCGATTGGCTGAGCCGATCGCGGGCGATTCGAACGGTTGTCATTGGCCGCCGCGCCTGGCACCAGATCCATTTAAGCCGCGGCTTTTCCCCACTGACTTCACTTGTGTTTTCCCACTTATAAATAAGCTGAACCAAGTCACTGCCTCGCATCTTTTATCCGTATCGGCGAAACGACTCTGGCGACGAGGGTGGGATTTTGAAACAAGTCCCACACCGCACGTGGCTCACGGAACCACAACCGGCAGCATGGCCAGCGGCAACGTGCCACCCGCTCCCTTCAACCAAGCTGCTGAGGACTGGGAATCCTACATAGATAGATTCCTCATGTTCTTGGAGAGCAGCAACCTCAAGGACGCGAATGGGCAGAGGAAACGGGCCATCTTCCTAACTCACTGCGGGCCCGCAGTGTTTAAAATGGCAAAGGCCCTCGCCAAACCCCTCGACGTGAAGACCATGGACTGGGCCGATCTCAAACCCCTGCTGCGAAGTCACTACGCGCCCGCCGTGCCCACCCTCATCCGTTGGCACGAGTTCTACCGACGCGATCAAAAAGAGGGCGAGAGTATCAGCGACTTCGTGGCTGATCTCAGGGACCTCGGGGGCCTGTGCGGGTTCACCGACCTCGACGAAGCCCTGCGGGACCGCGTCGTCCTCGGTCTCAAGGACCCCGTCCTGCAGAGCCAGATCATGGCAAAGGGCGACATATCCCTCACCGACGCCCTCGCCGAGGCCACCGCAGCAGAAGCGACCCATAGATCGGCGGCCTGAATGCGGCAAACCAGCACCACGGAGCACCCAACCACGACCGATACGGCTGCAAACCCCGAGAGATGGCCCGAGACCGACCACAGAGCGGCCGCATCTACACACAACGGCGATCTTGAATCCCCCTCCGAATCCGAGGACGACGAGAAGACATCCACCGACTGCAGACAGGGCGCGACCGGCGCGAGCAGCGGAGCCGCAAATTGAAGTTCCAGTGCGCCGGTTGTGGTGGCGAACACCCGCGGTCGGAATGCCGGTTCTTTGATACGATATGCCGGCATTGCGACAAGCGGGGCCACATCGCCAAGGTCTGCCGTTTCAAACGAAACTACAGCCCCCGGCGCCGAGACGGCAGCCCAAGGAGACGCGACAGCACCCCCCCGAGGAACCGCGACCGAAACCTCGAGAGCTGATGGAGCCGGGAAGCAAGGAACCGACGTTTTAATGAGAACCGCCAACGCGAGGAAACACACCAAACAATCATCGTCGGCCAATCTTCCAACTGGGATGGCCGAAAGGTCCACGTGGAGGTCGCCATTGAAGACCGCCCCTGCAAGATGGAAGTGGACTCCGGGTCCTACCTATCCATGGTCGCATGGCAGGAAATCAAGCGTCTAGTGCCCTCCATACAACAGCGTGAGCTAGGAAGCCAGAAACTCATCCTCAAGGACTACCAGGGGAATCGCATCCCCGTGGTAGGAATCGGACATTTCAAAGTCACATTTAAAGGGCACACCGAAATACTTCCCCTGACTGTCGTCGAGAAGGACCGCCCCAGCCTCCTGGGACTCCAATGGTTCGCGCCATTAGGAATAGAGGTGACCGGCACCAACCACGTCGCCGAGGCAGACTGGGAGGAGCAGCTCGTGCGGGATTTCCAAGAGGTCTTCGACGGCAGCCTAGGCAAGTACCGAGGGCCCCCAATAACCTTCAGCCTAGACCCCACCATTGCCCCAATCCGCCTCAAGCCCCGGCGAGTACCCTTTGCCCTCCGCCCAAAAATCGATGAGCAATTAAATAAGCTCATCGAACAGGGAGTACTTGAGCCAACGGACCATGCTAGATGGGAGACCCCTATAGTCACCCCAGTGAAACCAGACGGGTCAGTGAGAATCTGCGGGGACTATAAGGCCACCCTCAATCGCGCGCTGCAACAAAGCGCCTACCCCGTCCCAGTAGTGCAGCACCTTCTACACTCACTGGGGGGGGGCAAGGTTTTCGCCAAACTCGACCTGGCCCAAGCTTACCAGCAACTGCCGGTCGATGAGGAAACCGCGGAAGCGCAGACCATAGTCACACACCGCAGGGCATTTCGCTGCAAGAGACTCCAGTTCGGAGTCAGCATAGCCCTGGGGGTGTTCCAAAGTTTAATGGAGGGGCTTCTCCGGGGGATAAGAGGGGTAGTACCCTATTTTGACGACGTGCTGGTATCCGCGGCTGACCAAAAACAATTGGAAAGCCGCCTGAGGGAGGTGCTTCAAAGGTTCCAAAACGCAGGGCTAAAAGTCAAGAGAGAGAAATGCCAACTGCGCACAACACGAGTAGAATTCCTAGGGTACCTCCTAGACCAGCACGGAATCCACCCAACCGAGGGGAAAATCAAAGCCATCAAGGAAGCCCCAAGACCCAGAAACAAAACCGAATTACAAGCGTTCCTGGGGTTGATTAACTTCTATAATGTTTTCCTGCCCCAAAAGGCAACCATGGCGGAACCGTTGCATAGGCTGCTCGATAAGGCAGCCACCTGGACTTGGGGAAGACGAGAAGAAGACGCATTCAACAAAACAAAAGACCTGCTCACATCGGATGCTGTTCTCATCCAGTACAGCGAGACACTACCCATCACGGTAACTTGCGACGCATCCCCCTTCGGCGTCGGAGCCATCCTCAGCCACACCCTCGCCGACGGAAAAGAAGCCCCCATCGCTTTCTTTTCAAGGACCCTCTCAAAACCAGCCAACTGGATAAAGAGGCCCTGGCAATCGTCGCAGCCGTAAAGAAGTTCCACGAATACCTTTATGGCAGGACTTTCTCCATCATCACAGATCACAAGCTGCTGCTCGGAATACTGGCGGGGGACAGGGCCACCCCAAACATCCTATCTCCAAGGATGACAAGGTGGTCCGAATTCCTCGCCGCCTACAATTACCGGCTAAACCACCGCCCCGGTAAGTCAATCCCACACGCGGATGCACTGAGCCGCACGCCATTGCCCACCCTGGACGCTGACCCAGCACCCACCACATCCACCCTGAGCATAGAGACTTTACCCAACCTCCCCCTAACCGCGTCAGACATTGCCCTGGCAACAAATAAAGACAAACGTCTGGCGCGGGTTCTAAGATGGGTGGAAAAAGGGTGGCTGGAAAGGGAACGAGGATGACCAATTCAGAGCTTTCCGGAATCGCCAAACAGAACTCTTCACGCAAAAGGGTTGTTTGCTGTGGGGGGATAGAGTCATAGTTCCGGAGAAACTGCAGAAAAAAGTCCTGGGCATGCTGCACGAGGGGCACCCTGGCATCGTTAGGACAAAAGCCCTGGCCAGAAGTCACGCCTGGTGGCCAGGGATGGACAAAGAGATTGAAGCCTGGGTGGCCTCCTGCAAGCAGTGCCAAGAATCCAAACCAAGCCCCCCCGCCGCCCCGGTCCTAGAATGGGAAACCCCCAGAGGGCCATGGTCCCGGATTCATATAGATTTCGCGGGACCTACCAGAGGACACACCTTCCTGGTGACCGTAGACGCTTACTCCAACTGGCTGGAGGTAAGCAACATGAGAACAACCACCACAGAAGCCGTCACCAAGGAGCTCAGCAAGCTGTTCACAACCCACGGCCTCCCTGATGTCATCGTATCGGACAACGGCCCCCAGTTCACTGCACTACCCTTTGAAAGATTCCTAGTGGAACGAGGGATCCGACACGCGTTAACGGCACCAGCACACCCGGCGGCGAACGGAAGGGCGGAGAAAATGGTCCAATTCACGAAAAGGACCATCCAAAAAATCGAAACCGGGGACATACAAGACAAGATCAACCGGATGCTACTCATACAGCACATAACCCCGAACACAACAACAAACAAGAGCCCAGTGGAGCTGCTCATGGGGAGGAAGCTGCGATCACCACTCGACCGCCTGCACCCCACATACAACCCAGAGAAGCCCCCCGACTCCACCAGCAAGCACCGGACATTCGCACCTGGAGACACCGTCTACGCAAAAAAACCTCACCGGGGACCCTCTCTGGATACCGGCAACGATAACCCAGGTAACGGGTCCCCATTCGTACCGACTACAAACGACCGACGGGCGAGCGTGGAAACGGCACATCGACCAGTTAAGGTCGAGAACCACCGCGGGAAACACAACCGACACGCAAGCACCAGAAACAGAAGGGAACCACCAAGACACCAACCAAGAGGGGAGGGAAAGCCCCAAAGAACAAGAAAGACAAAACCACCCAAAAAGGAACCAACAGTACTCACCATCCGAAGCACCAGAGAGCGACCCACTCGAAGCCTCGCCTGGAAACAGCAGCCGAGCCAGCTCGACCAGGCCGGGAAGCCCAAGAGGGAGCAGCCAAGCCAGCTCAACCGGCCTGGGAAGCCCGAGCGGGAGCAGCAAAGCCAGCAGCTCAACCAGCCCGGGTAGACCAGGAGGGAGCTACGGCGAGAGGCCCGACTCACCCTTCCAGGCGTTTCCATCATCGAGGCGGAGAGCGACAAAGATCCCGACCGAACCAGCCGACAGCCAGGAAACAACTGATCTGCGCAGGTCCAGTCGGAAAGCACGGACCCCGCCTACTTATGGGACTACGTTACCGGATTGGTTGAGCGCGCGGCACTGATTGGCTGTTCAGAATCGACCGCGATTGGCTGAGCCGATCACGGGCGATTCGAACGGTTGTCATTGGCCGCCACGCCTGGCACCAGATCCATTTAAGCCGCGGCTTTTCCCCACTCACTTCACTTGTGTTTTCCCACTAATAAATGAGCTGAACCAAGTCACTGCCTCGCGTCTTTTGTCCGTATCGGCGATATGACAGTGGACAGGACCACATGGCTTGGAGCTCCAAAGGAGGATGATCACATGTTTCAAGGTGAAGGAAAAGAGAAGGGAGGGCCAAGATGCTGAGAGACCCTTATATACCCTCTGTTGGGCCCCACCTTAGTGTTTCCTGCTCCTGTGTAAGAAATGTATCCCATTGGCTGTCAGACTTCCAGGGGTGGGGGTCTTAACTAACTTTGTAGGCTTTGTCTGGACCACATGGCTGCTACAATCTTCCCAGGCCAGGTGGTGAGATGGGTAGAGGCCTTTATTATGTAGAATACTCTGACCTAGGCCTTAATGGCCCATTAGCAAAGGTGGGGGGGCTGAGTTTCTGCCTCTCTGAGGTGAGTTTCTGCTTCTGAGTTTCTACTCTTTTTAGGGGAAATATCCTGCCTTTTTAATATTTCCCAGGATATTTCAATTTTCTAGGAGAGGGGTGTGTGCTAACTTTGGAATGCAGCTCCAAAGAAGGTGGACAGCATTTGAAAATGCCTCCTCCCAAGCCCTGCAGTTGGTGGAATCTAAGTGAAGGGACCTAAAATGAGCCCCTTCTGCAAAATCTTCTGAGTCAGGCAGAATAAATTAGGAGAAGGTGGTCCAAATGAGATCTGGTTCCTATGCCACTCCACAGCAGCATAGTTTCCCCTTGTACTAGTCATTGATGGGAAGCTTCCTTTTAGAAGTGATGGTTTTAAACCCCTTAGAAACAAGCAAAACAAAACACAAATTCGGGCATTTCCTCCTTAACCAAAGGGGGAGGCAAGGCAGTTTGGGAATTAGCCTAGAAGCAAGCTGGATCCTATGAGACAGTGCTATATCACACAATATAGTCAGGGGTGGGATTCAAATTTTGTAACAACTGGTTTTGTGGGCATGGCTTAATTTGTGGGTGTAGCTTGGTCATGTGACCAGGTGGGCATGGTTTGGTGGTCATGTGACTGGGAGGGCGTGACTTGGTGGCTGTGTGACTGGGTGGGCGTGGCCATGTGACTGGCAAACCACAAGTGGTTCTCGCTTAATGGCTGGTTGCTTAGCAAGTGTTCTAATTTATGACTGATCTTCCCAGAGCTACTCGACCTGTTTTGGGAGTTTTGACAGCCATGCACACACACACACACACACACACACACACACACACACACACACTTCTATTCTTTGATTCTGTAAGGATCTCCTGCTGGAGCAGGGGGTTGGACTAGATGACCTCTGAGTTCCCTTGCAAGCCAGCCCTAGATCGCTGTGCTGCTTCAAAGTCTTCTGAAGCCAGGGTTTGTGTCCTTCCTTCCTCTCCTTTTTTTCTCTCTCCCTCCCTCCCTCCCTCCCTCCTTCCATGGATTTATCTATCCATCCATATATCTCATTCACTTTCTCCTCTCTCCCTCTCTCTCTTTCTGTCTTTCTTTCTTTCTCTTTTTTTGTCCCTTCCTTCCATCCCCCCTTTCACTTCCTTTCTCTCTCCCTTTTTCTCTTTCCCTTTTCTCTTTTTTCTTGTCTCTTCCTTCTCTCTTTCTCTCTCTTTCCCTCTCTCCTTCCCTCTCTCTTTCCCTCTTTCTCTCTCTCCCCCTCTCTTCCTCCCTCTCTCTTTCTTTCTCTCTCTCTCCCTCTCTCTCTTTCCCTCTTTCTCTCTCTCTCTCTCTGTCCCTTCCCTTCCTCCTTCCCTCTCTCCTTCTAAAGCTAGGAGACCCACCTGAAACACACACACACACTTCCAACATTGCTCGTTAACTTACATTCTTCCTGGCCAGTCTCCTAGAGTCCCAGGGACCGGGTGCAATTGTCCGCACCCAGTCCCGCATTGCCCAGAAAAGTCGGCAGGCAAGGCTTCCAGGTCCAACAAAGGGGCTGGGGGCAGGACTTCCTCCCCTCCCTCAAGCTCCCACCCTGCTGGCATCCCGACTGCCTGCAAAGTGCAAACTTAACTTCCTCCCATGGCTGGTGGCAGAGGAAAAGGTGAGCCAGTCAGGGCTGAGCCGTTGCCACTCGGCTGTCTGCCAGCGCACATCTTGTCCCCTGCTGCTGCTTGGATTCTCAGCAGCTGCTGGGGCTTGCGGCTGCCCAGGGGGGTGCAGGAGGCAACCAGGAAGCACGCGTCCACCAGCATTGCCCCTCTGCCTGCCACCCCTCCCTTGCCCAGCCAAGCGTTTTAGCCGAGTGCGGGCCACCAAGGAAGATCCGCTCTCACGAGGCTTGACTTGCACCATTCTCACAGAATGCGGCCCGCATTCAGCCAAAGCGTGCAGGCCGGTGGGTGGAAAGTAAAGGGGCGATGCAGGCCTGGGCACCATAGTGTTGTGCTCCCTGGTTGCCCCCTCCCCCCGCCCCTAGCAGGCAAGGCCAAGCAGCTGTGGAGAATCCAGGCGGGGGACAAGATGCAACAGGTCAGCCCTGGCTTGCCTTTCTCTCTACTACTAGCAAGCCAGGTAAGCTGGAGGCTGGGGATGGTTGCGGGGGAACCTTGCTAGGCCGCGAGAGCCGCATGGGCGGCCCCTGCAGCTCAGCAAGCCAGACAAGTACGGGGGGCAGCTAGCTAGGCCACGAGTGCTGAGGGTGGCAGTGGCACAGCAGTGGCGGCCTAGGCCAGCCTGGGACTCAACCAGGGCTTGTGGCGGTGGTGGCAGCAAGCGGGGAGACAGCAGCAGTAGCGTGGTGGTAGCAGCCTAGGCTGGCCCAGGAGTCAGGACTCAACGGGCTGGCAGCAGCAGCAGCATGTAGCCGCCCAGTGCTTGCAGAACCTCACTCACCTAGGCAGATCATGGTGGAAGGCAGACAGCGATGGATGGATGGCGGGCGAAAGCAGACTTCAGGCAGTGATGGCGCATGGCTAAGGAGGGGTGGGGTGGGTGGGGTTAGAATGCAGTCAGCGATGTTGGGCATGCGCAATAAGGACTGACTGGGCAGGGAGCAGAGAAGCGGGCAGAGAGGGGCGGGGCCAGCCCGTTTTACCAGTTCTCTGAACTACCAGGAATCGTAACAACCGGTTCTACTGTACCTGTCCAAACTGGTAGAATCCCACCCTGCATGTAGCTGTTCCTCATGGCTCTGTTTTTCCTTCTTGCAGCTGGCAGGACAACAACCAATGAAGAGTTAGAAGACATGCTAGAGAGTGGAAAGTTGGCGATTTTCACTGATGATGTATGTATCTGGGCCCTCGATTGACTTACTTGTTCTCTTGGGGTTAGTAGAACAGGTAGAATGCAGCTTGGAAAGCATGTGGAGTTGCTGAGCATTTCAAAGATGGATCTCCCATGGTTGAAAGGTGGCTGCAATAGCAAGCTCTCAAAGAATTTCTGTTAGCCAGCCACAGGTCCTTACAATCAGGAGATGGAGACATGTCCTCTCCCATCCTTCTCCTGCAATTTGGAGCCATTGTGTCTGTTCCGGACTAGCAGGCTCGTAGCCTGCAAATCTGATTGGCCCGCTGAAAGCCGATCGCGATTGGTCGCCATAGACTGATGCGATTGGCCAGTAAACGGGCTGCCGCGATTGGCCCTGCCAAGAGCGGCAAACTCAAATCGCCTTCATTGGCTGCCTAGCCGCAGCCAGCCCTATAAAAGGGGCTGCTGCGGCTGGGGTTAGTTGCTCAGATCTGAAGTCACAAATAAAGAGCTTTAGTTACTATCTGAATCTTGCCTCCGTTCTTGAACCATCCTCCCAGATCTAACACTGGCGACGAGGATGGGATGCGGAGGCAACGAAAGCTATTGAAATTGAGCTAGCCGAAGGAGCACGTGGCTGACAGAGCGCAACGACGGCGACATGGCCAGCAGCGCTATACCACCCGCACCATTCGATCCAGCTAGCGAAGATTGGGACTCATACATGGACAGATTTCAAATGTTCCTGGAGTCCAACAACCTCAAAGATGCCACGCCCAGCAAGAAACGAGCCGTTTTCTAACTCATTGTGGACCAGCCGTTTTAAGATGGCTAAAGCCTTAGCCAAGCCAGCTGAAGTTAAAACCATGGATTGGGACACCCTTGCTCCCATCCTGCGCAACCATTACGCCCCAGCCGTGCCAACTCTCATTCGCAGGCATGAGTTCTACCAGAGGGACCAACGTGAAGGTGAGAGCGTTGGGGATTTTGTGGCAGACCTGAGGAACCTGGGTGGTTTGTGTGGCTTCGCCAACCTCGAAGAAGCCATGAGAGATCGCATCATCCTTGGCCTCAGAGACCCCACCGTCCAGAGCAAGATCATGGCCAAGGGGGACATCTCGCTGCAGATGCCATAGCAGACGCCACAGCAGCCGAAGCCACTCGTAAATCGGCAGCACGAATGCGTCGAACCAGCAGGACCAACCGCCAACCCACCAACGATGCTGGGGAAACTTCAGACAAGTACACATCAACCACCCATCACGAAGACGTCGAGTCATCCTCAGACAGCGAGGAAGAAGAAGTCCACAGGCTCCAGTCAGAACGTGAGCAATGGGACCAGCGGGGTCATAAACCCAACTACCAATGCGCCGGATGTGGGGGAAACCACCCCGATCCGAATGCAGATTCTTAGATGCCATATGCCGTTTTTGCGAGAAACGGGACACATCACGAAGGTATGCAGAAACAAGAGAAATTCCAGCCCCAGACGGAGAGGGAGCAGCCCAAGAGAAACGATGGCAACGCCACCATGCAGAGGGACCGCCCTAGCAACCAGTGGAACCGGTACAGCAGACCCCGAAGGTTTAATGACGCCCAGACGCAGAGGAGGCTCATCAAACCATCACCATCGGCCACGCTTCATCACTTGACGCTAAAAAGATCCGAGTAGAGGTCACGATTGAAAACAAACCTGCAACATGGAAGTCGACTTTGGGTCATCTCTATCCATGGTATCCTGGAGAACACTCAAGCAGCTAATTCCCAACATCCGACGCCAAGACCTCAGCAGTCAGAGACTCATACTAAAAGACTATCAAGGCAACCGGATTCCAGTCGCAGGTACCCGCCATGTGCAGGTCTCGTTCAAGGGACATAAGGCAATTCTACCACTCACCGTCATAGACCGAGACCGGCCAAGTCTATTGGGTCTTCAGTGGTTCGCACCATTAGGAATCGGAATGGCTGGCATCCATCATACTGAAGACAATGACTGGGAGGCGGCCCTCGTCCACGACTTCCAAGAAGTGTTCAACGAAAGCCTAGGCAAGTACAAGGGGTCCCCTATTTCATTTAATCTTTGCCCCAACATAGCACCCATTTGTCTAAAGCCACGCCGAGTTCCCTTTGCTCTTAAATCCAAAATTGACAAGCAACTGGACAAATTAATTGCATAAGGCGTGTTAGAACCTATTGACCACGCCCGATGGGAGACACCAATTGTCACCCCCATAAAACCTGACGGGTCCATAAGAATCTGCGGTGACTACGAGGCCACCCTCAATCACGCTACAGCAGAGCGCCTACCCAGTGCCAGTTGTTCAACATCTCCTGCATTCACTTGGGGTGGCAAAATATTCTGCAAAATTAGATCTGGCCCAAGCGTATCAACAGCTACCAGTTGATCCCGAGACTGCAGAAGCTCAAACTATAGTCACACATCGTGGTGCATTCCAAATGCAACAGGCTCCAGTTCGGTGTAAGCGTAGCCCCAGGCATCTTTCAAAGCCTGATGGAGAGACTATTACAAGGGATAAAAGGGTCGTGCCCTATTTTGATGACGATTAATAGCAGCACCCACAAAAACCAATTAGAAAAACGTCTCAGAACAGTCCTACAGAGGTTCAAAAACGCTGGCCTCAAGGTTAAGAAGGAAAAGTGCCAGCTTTGCACAGAGAGGGTGGAGCTTCTTGGCTACCTCCTTGACAAGCAAGGAATCCACCCCACAGAAAAAAAATTGGCAGCTATCAAAAACGCCCCAAGACCCAAAAACAAAACCGACCTCCAAGCCTTCCTGGGACTTATTAACTTTTATAACATCTTCCTACCCCAGAAGGCGACTGTTGCTGAGCCCCTCCATAGACTACTCGATAAAAGGGCATCCTGGATTTGGGGACATCGGGAGGAACACGCCTTCCAGCAAGTAAAAGACCTCCTTACCTCTAATGCAGTACTAATTCAGTATAATGAGACACTACCTTTGACTGTCACGTGTGATGCCTCACCATTTGGGGTAGGGGCCATCCTGAGCCACGTCCTACCAAACGGCTCAGAAGCACCAATTGCATTTTTTTCACGAACTCTATCAAAAACAGAAAGAAACTATAGCCAATTAGATAAGGAAGCCCTTGCTATTGTCTCTGCAATAAAACGATTTCATGAATATGTTTATGGGAGACCGTTAGATCTAACAGTGTCTCTAATCCAGAGCTAGTGTTAAATCTCCAAGACCAACAGCCCTTGACTGACCATGAGCTTACCCATGAGCTTACCCAGTCTTCTTTGAAAGCTTCCCAAATTTGCGACTTTCACCACATCTTGGTTTTTTTTGTAATAAACTTATTTTATTTAACAAACATTCCATCTTTTCTTTGTACAGTGAGTTGTCTGGGTACATATATCTTGTGCATATTATTTATGGTTAATACAATTTCCTTACCATAACAACAACTATTACATTACATTTTTATTTTGAACTTTTATACATAATATATCTTATCATTATAACCATCCTCTTCTTAACTCCTTCCCCTCTATATTCATACATTCATGTATGTTCTATATATATTACTTCTATGTTCATATATTTAATTTCTAATTTCCATTTTTCTTTTCCAGCCATTAATAAAATGATTCCCATATCATATAATATTCAGTTTGTTCTTTTCCTTTAATTGCCAGTGTTAACCTATTCATTTCTGCACATTCTAATATTTTCCTAATCAAATTTTCTTCTATCAGAAACTTTTCACTTTTCCAGTTTTGAGCAAATACGATTCTAGCTGCAGTTAATTCATGAATGATTAAATATGCCTTTTTTTTTCTATAACTTTCAGGTATCATCCCTAAGAAGAATATTTCAGGTTTTAGGTCTATATGTTGTTTTATCATCTTTTCCAATGACATGTATATTTTTGTCCAATATCTCTTAGCTTCAGTACATGTCCACCACATGTGGTAATATGTTCCGGGTGTCTGGTGGCATTTCCAACATTTAGTTGATTTATCTTTAAACATCTTTGACAGTCTTACCAGCGCAAAATGCCAACTATAAAACATCTTGTATAAATTTTATTTATATGCTGTTGACATTGTTAGTTTATAATTTCTGTCCCAAAGTTTCTGCCATTTGTCTAAATCTATTGCATCGCCAACATTTTTTGCCCATGCTATCATTGTCTCCTTCACTTGCTCTGCTTCCAATTTGACACCCAATAGATAATTATACAATTTTTTATCAGTTTTTCTTCTGTTCCTGTTAACATTTTATCCAGTTCTGTCAGTTCTTTAGAAAAATCCTGTTTTCACATCTTTTTCGTATCTAGAATGTATTTGCATATATGAATACCAAACCATATCAAAGCCTTGTTTTGAGCTCACCCTTTTCATTCAAAATATCCTTGTATCTAACAATATTTCCCCTATTAATAACATTTGGATGTATAAGTGCTTCCGTTGTCGAAAGCCAGACTGGAATCTTCAGATAGTGTTGTTCTCTCGTTTTCTCCCAGATTGATAATAAAACCTTTCTAATATAATGTCTTTGAAAGTAGCCATGTATCTTACTTTTCTCATACCATAAAAAGGCATGCCAACCCAATTTTAAGTCATGTCCCTCCAACATTAATAACCTTATATTTCTCAATACAATCCATTCTTTCATCCATGTTAGGACCTCAACTTGATAGAATAATTGCCACTTGGGTAATCCAAACCCTCCTCTAGTTCTTGCATCCTGCAACATTTTTAAACTAATCCTTGCTTTTTTTCCGTGCCATATATATTTTAATATCATTCTATTAAGCTCTTCAAAATATTTTTTCTCCAGTTGTATCAGAATTGTCTGGAACAGATATAATATTTAAGGCCAGTGGTTCCCAACCTTTTTTTCGCCTCGCACCCCTAAAGAAATTTCACTCGAACCTCGCACCCCCTGAAATAAATAATAAATAAAAATGCCAACATATAACCAATATCCTATCATTTACCTGGACTTTTCTCGCACCCCCTGGAATATCATCTCGCACCCCCAGGGGGTGTGAGCACCCCAGGTTGGGAACCCCTGGTCTAGGCAGGACATTCATTTTAATTGTTGCTATTCTCCCTATTAGAGACAGTTGCAGACTCTTCCACCTTTCTAGATCTAACTTAATTTGCTGTTTCAGCTTATAATAATTGTCTTCCTTAATTGTTACACATCTTGCTGTTAATTGAATTCCTAAGTACTTCATTTTCTTAGTAATCTGTTCTGACACAAACCTGGTTCCAAGAGAGCAAACACAAGACAAAGGCAGCAGCACAACCTTTTAATGTTTCATCTATGAATCCTGTTTCTTCACAGATAAAAGGCTGCTTCCAACTAATTAGCTCGGATAAGAAAGAGCCTTGCCAAGTTTTTGCAAGGCTGCCAAAAAACAACAGATAAGAAATAGTTTACAACACAAGAGTCTTCAAATACCAACTGTAATGTCCACGAGGCTGAGTTTCAAAATGTCTTTGCTTCCTACAAAGTACGTTCGCTTCACAGCTGGCTTTTATCTTCTTGAAGGAGGGGCCGTTACCTTGCAGCCTTACTCCCGAGTCGCCTGTGTTGTTGTAGCTGCTCTTTCCTGCGAGCAATCCTGCGCTCACGCGTACTTGGCACAGGCTCCTCGGGAACCTCCTCATCACTGCTGCCAGCCCCCACAATCTCTGAAGGCAGCAGTCCACTCCCTAATGGTCCTGGCCCCTCATCTGAGTCCTTGCTCTCCTCAGCCATCCGCACCTGCTGCTGGCTAACCGCAACATAATCTGAATATCTAATCTTTCCATTAACTCTTTTTTCTGTTTTTCTGCAACATTTTTCACTAAGATCATAGTCTTCCCCTTGTTTATTTTCAATCCTGCCACTTTGCCATATTCCTCTATTTTTCCCATTAACTTCGGTCCTGTCTCTAATGGTTCCTCTAGAATAAAAACCAAATCATCTGCAAATGCCTGTAGTTTATATTTTTCCTTCTTTATTTCCATACCCTTTATCTCCCTATCTTGTCTAATATTTCTGTTTAATACTTCTAATGTCAATACAAATAACAATGGTGACAAGGGACATCCTTGTCTTGTTTTGTTTTTAATATTAAACTTTTCCGACATATCCCCATTTACCATCACTTTTGCAGTTTGTTTCTGGTATATTGCCTTAATCATCTTAATAAACCTTTCACCAAAGTCCATTTCTTTCGGTTGTGCTAGCATAAATTGCCAGTTCACGTTATCAAATGCCTTTTGTGCATCTAGGAATATCAACGCCATCTGTTTTTCTGGATGCACTTCATAATATTCCAAAGTGTTCAGAATTATTCTCATATTATCTTTTATTTGTCTCTTAGGCAAAAAGCCATTTTGGTCTGAGTGTATAAATTGATTTAAGAAACTCTTTAGTCTTTCTGCTATTATTGAAGCAAATATTTTGTAGTTCACATTCAATAAAGATATCGGTCTGTAATTTTTTTTATCTGTTGTAAGTCCAAGTCTTCTTTCGGTATGAAAGTTATGTATGCTTCCATCCATGAATTTGGTACTTTCACCTCTATCAATAGTTCATTAAATACTTCTAACATTATATCACAGAAAGAGTTCTGTAGAGTTTTATATAATTCTGCTCGTAGTCCATCCAGACCTGGTGTTTTGTTTTTTTTTGTCTTTTTATTGCTTTTGTTAGTTCCATCATCGTTATCCTTTCTTCCAATGTTGTTTTAAATGTTTCTGGTATTTTAGGTAGGTCTGCTTTTTCTAAATATTGTTTCACTTTCCCTTCTGGAATTGTCCCTTGGTCATATAGTTTTTCATAGTATTTTTGTATTTCCTTTTTCTCTTCATTTCTGTAGTATAACATTCCTTTATCATCTATTAATTGATTGATCCTTTTTTTTTCTTTCTCTTTTTTCAGTCTATATGCCAGCCATCTTTCTGGCTTGTTTGCATTCTCAAAAAAGTTTTGCTTAGTTCTTTTAATTTTTTTGTGCTAGTTCTTCTTTATCTATTAAGTCTAATTTGTGCTTTGTGTCAGGATTCTGGCAGTTACTCCAATTAAATCATGAGCCTCGAGCCACACTCCCAAAACTAAAAAAGATTTTTTTGAAGGTAACATTCTATGCCTGGCATTTACCTGGGCATAGCCAACTCTGAGATACGTAATTCACTGTCACCCTTGATCCTGCTTCCCCCCCCACCCCTCTGGGTGTATCATCCAATGAAAAACATCCATAGCCAAGAGTCATCAATCATGGTCTCCAATTAGATTTTTGCTGGCAGAAGGTTCAGTCATCTGATCAGTCTCTAAAGAAAATATGAATGGAATGTACTTTCTATTCCATACTGCTGCCTGCTCTTTGAAACTCCCCCCCTTCTTTCTGTTGTCAACTATAAAACGTGTATACAAAATGTTTTATGAGTTGACACTTCATTAGGTTCATTTGATTTTTTATGTTCTTTTTTTGTGGGTTGTCTTGCAATTCCTTCTCTAATCTCTTATATTCCTCTTCTAGTGATTTTTGTATTTGTCTCTTTTTTCTGTTTCACTTTCCTGTGTATGTTATAGTTAACCCTTTAATGTATGCCTTTGCTGTGTCCCATACATTTTGTAATGAAGTTTCTTCTTTTCTGTTTTCTTTGAAAAAAAGTCTAATTCTTTTTCCATGAATTGAATGAATTCATTTTCTTTCAGTATTGAATTGTTAATTGTCCATCTTGACCTCTTTTTTAGTCCTTTCCATATAACTTTTATCGGATTATGATCTACCCACATACTTGTCTCAATACTTATTTCTTGTATGTTAGCTATCATTTCTGTTGCTGCCCACATCATATCAATTCTTGACCAGGACAAATGTCTGTTAGAGTAGAATGTGTATTGACTGTCCTTAGTATGTGTTTCTCTCCAAGCATCCTGAATGGCTAACTCTTCTGTCATTTTGAAAAAGGCTTTAGGTAGTGTTTTTCTATTATTTATTTATTTATTTATTTTGGTTTTGTAATCCAATTCCACATCTACTATTGTGTTGAAATCTCCTAAGATACATACATTTTCATATTCCAATTCTGTTATTTTTTATGAAGTTTGTTATAGAAATCTTCTTGGTTATTATTTGGTGCATGTATTGACTCTAAAAGTGGCTGTTTGTAATTCATCAATGTTTCCACCATCAAGATTCTCCCCTCTTCATCCATAAAAAATTGTTTTGCATTTATTTTCTCTTTTAAGTACCACTCCTCTTTTATTTTGGCTTAAGAGGGAAGCATATAGTTTCCCAATTTTAGTATAGTCCAGTACTTTACTATGTTGTTCTTTAATATGCACTTCCTGTAAACAAATTATGTCCAGTTTTAATTTTTCTAATTTATTAAAAGTCCTTTTTCTTTTTATTGACGTATTCAGTCCATTTATGTTCATTGATATTAATTTTACTTCTTCCTCCATGACTTTATAATATTGCCTTGTTGCTCTTGTCACCTTTGTCTCTCTTGGTTCCTTTGGTTTTGTTCCTTCCCTTATTGCTCTTTCTTCTCTGTCTTTTTCCTCTTCTCTTTGTTGTCTATCTCTCTCCTCTGCAGTTTCCTCACAACATCTGATTTCTTCTTGTTCTCTCGCTCTCTCTTCTTCTTGTGTGCTAAAATAGTGATCATAAAATTGCTCTGCTTTTTTGATTGAGTCTAATCTGTGTCTTTGTTCCTGCCATGTTACCAATATTCCCTCTGGTATCAGCCATCTAAAATTCACCCCTTTTCGAATTAAACACTTTGGCAGAAACTGATATTCCTTTCTCAACTCTGTAACTCTTCTCGGTATCTGTTTTAGCACTGTTATTTCTTTCCCTTTATATTTCAAAGGGTCATCCCTCGCTCTCTGCAGAATTTGTGTCTTTATGGCTTTTTTTAGTAAATCTCATATGCACCTCTCTAGGCAGTTTGTTTCTCATTGCGTATCTAGTGTGTACTCTAAATATTTCATCAATATCAGCCAACATTTTTTCTCTAGTCACCTCCAAAGCCCCTGCTGGTATATCTGCCATAATCTCCTCTAAATTTTCTCCTTTTTCTTCCTCCATATTTTGAAATCTCAGGTAGAAATCTGCCTGATCCATTTCTCAAGTAATTATTGTTTTGTCTTTATTTTGGTCAGCCCATGTAAGTATATAATCAAGCTCTCCCACCCTTTTTTCTTTTAAATCTACTCTCTCTTCTACCTTTTGCATACATTCTTCATTTTTTGCCATCATTTGTTGGATGTTCTCTACTACTTTATCTTCTATTTTCCCTACTTTATCCTCTACTCTCCCTATTTGTTCTTTCAAGCCCTCATGGACAGCTTGTATCATCGCTTTAATCTCTGCCTGCAAAGAGATGGCTTTCTCTTGTTGTAACATTGTCTCCAGAGACCTCTGACCAGCAGAGCTCGAAGCAGTCGAGGAGGATGCCGAAGATGGTGCTGATGGTGCCTTCCTCATTTTAAAATCTTTATTTTTTGTAATTCACCATAAATTGTACTTATATTTCAATTGTAGTCCAATTTTAATCCAAGAAAATGAAAGTCTTTTTCTTCAGGTTCTTCTTACTTTAATCCAAATTTTTATTGGTAGTTGAAAAAAGGAAACAGAAAGGTGGTGGGGGGGGAAGAAAAAAGAGAAAGGGAAAATAGTAAATTATAATCCAGTTTGGCCCACTACCCCTCTGTATTCAATCCTCAATTATTATCTTTCCACCACCACCACCCCAAAAAAAGGAGAAAGAAAGGTGATTCAATTATAATCCAAAAAAGAAGTAAAAATATCAGTTCTCATCCAAATCCAATTTTCTTTTTCTTCAGGCTCTTCTTGCCAAAATCCAATTTTTTCAAAAAATAGTTTTGAGTGTTGAGATAATTCCCCATTAGGAGAATGAGCACATAGAGGGAGACGTAATGAGAGTAGGGAAGAATAACACACACACAGCACACAGATACACTGTACAGTAAATGTAGGTTTTTACTTCCAATAAACGTTTAAGCACAGTCCAAACAAGCAGTCCAAGTCATTCACAGGTAAGGCAGTCAGTGTTCAGTTCAGGGATAATCCAAATATCAAAGTCCAGTATCAAAAAACAGTTCAGTAACAGACTTACATCAATGATCAGTAACAATCATCAGGAGGAACGGCAACTCTCTTCCAACAGAAGAAATAGAGACTCACTGAGACTTCTTCTGAGGCTAAACAACCCAGGTTTCTGGCTCCATCTTATGGCTGTTTGAGAAACCAAACCCAATTACTTTTTAGTATTCTCTTAAAGGCATAGTATTAAAATGTCTTGTATATTATATATATATATATATATATATATATATATATATATATATATATATATATATATATATATATATATATATATATATATATATATGTATTTCCAATTCCAAATAACTGTTAGGTGACTTACATTCCTAACAGTTTGTTTGTTTTTGATTTTCACCTCTATCTGCTCATTAAATTCGGCCTGTATTGCTTTCTTGTGAAGACTATTTTTGAGTACGTTTTATCTCCAACTGAGAATTATTGAACAGTGCGGCCAAGCTAGAGGTATTAAAGGACATTTATTTACATTTTGGATTTTGTTACATTTGTGTTACGCTCTGGGTCATCACACTTAGGCTTTTGCAAATGCTGGCTTACAAGATATTTTAAATCAGCAAAGGTACAGTATTTTTAGATGGAAACCAGAACGTAATTAACCACAAAATCTGATCAGTATCGACCTCTACCTTATTATTCTCCTTATCTCTTTATAAACAAAAAAAAATCTAACCCCTATTATGTTGGTCATTTGGCATCATTATTGGTCAGCATTTATTATATGAGTATATAAAGGTGGTTTGTGCCCACCTTTGGTGGACTTTCCCTAGCACTGTTTGAATAAACTTGGCTCAAGCAGTTTGTGGGGTCTCCACTTGTAAATTGGGTCTAGGGGAATTTTTCACCTTCCTTTTAAACTATCCCCAAATGACAGAGACATCTCATTTTGAAAGTGAATTGTTTGGAACAAAAAACAGGGTGTTCCAAGTTTGAAATGGTTTGATTTAAAAAAGAAACAGCGACATATGTGAAAATTAGACACAGTAAGCCTGAATCCAACCCTTCAGTTCCCAAACCTAAGTGAAGTGACCTGCAGATGTTTTGGTTTTATCTGACAAATGAAATCCAACACATCTGGAGGACACCAAGGTGAAGAAAATCACACCATATTGGGCTGGTTTTGCAAGTGTCTTACCATTTTCTCTTACAGGCATGATGATACTTTATTTTTGCTATTTTTCATAAAGATAACCTTGGATATAATTAATTGCCTGAAAGGGTCAGGCAAATAGCGAAGTTCTGTAATTTAACTAGAATTTCAACAACAACAAAAAAGAACATAAATGCAAGGACTCCCAAGCCAAAGCAGACCATGGGATAGAATGGTTAAGGTTTGCACTGAGCAGCTCAGTGATGCAAAGAAGTGGGTTGCATTTGGATTCTGCAACTTAGAGGGAGCTGCTAGGAGCGTGTGCAGTGAAGAGAAGAAAGAACATCAGGATGGAGGAAGAAAGATTGGAGTACAAATGGAGCCTGGAAAGTCGGTGAGATGCCTGGTATCTTTTTCAAATGCTATGGAAAACATTGACTTGAAAAAGTAGAACAACATGATGGTTTGACCTTAGCCAGAAAGGAAATTATTCCTTGTCCCAGGAAACAGTCACTGAGTTAAATAGGAATCTCATAGAACAGTGGTGGGATTCAAATATTTTTACTACCAAGTTCTGTGGGTGTGGCTTGGTGGGTGTGGCTTGGTGGGCATGGCTTGGTAGGCATGGCAGGGGAAGGATACTGCAAAATCCCCATTCCTTCCCCACTCCTAGGGGAAGGATACTGCAAAATCCCCATTCTCTCCCCACTCCAGGGGAAGGATACTGCAAAATCCCTATTCCCTCCCCACTCCAGGGGAAGGATACTGCAAAATCCCCATTCCCTCCCCACACCACTAACCTGCTTTCCAGCTCCATTCTCCTGTTCAGGGCAACAAAAGAAGACCCAGCTGATCAGCTGGGAGGCAGCAATAGACCGACCATCAGCTGGGACTCAGAGGCTGGGAGGCAGCGAATAGATTGATTGGGTGCCCCAGCCTTACAGGCTAGGCCTCCCTGCAGCCTCCTGGGAGCCCAAATGGTGTGTGTGGGGACTCCTGGAAGGGGCGGCTGTGGGTGGGTGGGGCCAGTCAAAGGTGGTATTTGCTGGTTCTCCGAACTGGTCAAAATTTCCGCTACCGGTCCGCCAGAACTGGTCAGAACTGGCTGAATACTACCTCTGTCGTAGAGGCTTCCTTTGAGGAAAAGCTATTAGAGGCAGTTCTGAAGCCTTGTCTGGAATTAAATTTTTCCAGTCCCATCTTCAAACAACAGGAAGTCCTCCAGAGAAAGTCTTGACATGCTGGCCATTTTCACTACCATGTCTAGCCTAGAAGTAAGAGTTACTTCTGGAGTACAGTTTGTCCTCATTATTGACTGTTACTTGGTGACTGTTCAAAGTTATGATGGGCCTCCCCAGAGCTACTTATGAACTGTTTTAGATGTTCCTATGGCTGCACACACTTCCTTGTGGTCAAGCAATTAACATTTTGTGTGCTTAGCAATCAACTTGCATCTATAGCTGTGTTCAGCATCACCCTATCATATGACTGATTTTTGATGTGTTTTGCCCATTTCTGCTGTTTATTTCCAGTTTTCAGCAAAATGCCCATTGGTGAAAATGGGTTCATTTAATGACTGCAGAGTTCACTCAACAACCATGGCATTTGCTTAACAACTGCTGCAAAGAAAGTTGTAAAATCAGATAACGTCAAGTGGAGACCCACTTAATGACTGTAATGATTTATGACCATCATTTAGGGCTCAATTGTGCTCATAAATTGAGGACTCTCTGCAACTCATATTGGGTCTCCCATTACAAGTGTGTGCATGTGCATGTGTGTTTGTGTTTGATACCATAGCTAAACAACACCCCTTTTTCCTACCAATTTTACTTCCACTTTTCCTTTTTGTCTCTTCTTTCTTATTCACTGGCTTTCTTCTTAGCAGAATGGAAGCTGGATTTCTAAGAATTTGACAGATACTCCAGGACTCAGCCATGGCTTAATTTCATCCTTAAAAGGCCCCTTTCTTACCAATACATTTGAACTGCTCAAAAAGTGAATTAATCCTCTAGTTCACTTTGCTGGCTTTAAAACTTTCTTGCTTGATCTTGGAAAATAAATCAGAGTTGAATCTATTTAATACTTGTATGGGAGATCCTAGATCCCAGAGTTGTAAACTAGTCTGGGATTAAAAAGGCATCCAGGAGAGCAAGCACCTCTATAATGTTCTAAGAAGAAACAGAATCATAGAGCTGGAAGGGACCATGGTGGTCTTCTACTCCAACCCTCTGCCCAAGATGGAAGACCTTACACCATCCCAGACAAATGGCTGTCCAATCTTTTCTTGAAAATCTCAAGCGATGGAGCACCTACAACTCTGGGAAGCAAGTTGTTTCATTGATTAATTGTTCTCGCTGCCAGGAAATTTCTCCTTCATTCAAAGTTGGATCTCTGTTTAAGCAGCTTCCACCCATTGTTTCTTATACTGCCCTCAGATGCTTTGGAGTCAACTCCCTCTTCTCCGTGACAGCCTCTCAAGTACTAGAAGACAGGTATTATGTCCCCCTAATCCTTCTCTTTGTTAGGCTAGACTTACCTGGTTCCCTTAACCGTTCAACCTACTTTTTAGTCTCCAGACTCTTTGTCATTTTGTTGTCTTTTAGAATATGATAATATTCTAATATTATATGGTCAGTGTTGAGATTGGCTCAAAGGAGAGTCTACTTTTAATCGGATTAAAAGTGTTTACTCTCTTTTTTAAAAAATCTCATCTTTGTTACATATCAGTTGTATAGATCACAACTAGCAAATTCTTAAACAATACCTAAGGATTAATTGCCCCAAGGAGGGTGGGCCTTAAATACACACCATCCTGAAGGTAGCCAATCTATATATGCAAAAGTGAAATACCACTCATGCAGCATCATGAAATCTCCAGAACCGTAAAGCCTACAAAATTGAAATTTGGCACGTGTGTTCCTCTTGGCTCTAGGTGCTCGCTAAGAAAGGATTTTTTGTAATGACCACTTTCTAAGCAATTCGGAGAACCGGTAGTTAGAAGAAATCTCCTTTTGTTTTTTTTCCACCCTTATTACATTCTTGGCAGTATGCCTAGACTTACTGTCTCCAAAGGAGCGGGTATTTTTCTTGATACTTTCTTAAAGGGGAAGTGTTGTTTTAAGCTTTTTACACTGTTGTTGGGAGGAAATACTCCCCTGGAAATACTTCTTGACTAGCTAGAAAGATTGACATTCAAATGTGAGTATACTTCCAAGAGGCAGGATGCAAGCTTGGCACTGATTTTTTAACTGCCTTTCTGGGGGGCATGTGACCTTTCCTTAAATCTGGATGATTTCCTTAGGATATTTTGTGAGGTAAGTGAGACCAGCTGGTGTCTTTAAAAATAGTGCAAATGGATCTAAGGATAGCTTTTCCTGGGTGTGCTCTTTCTGGAGAGCTTAAATGACCTCTCTGCTAAAGGGTTTCACTTTATGAGCAAGAGTTGGCTGCTGATAGTTATCATTGCATTTTAACTATTTTAATTCCTCAAGGTGCTCTGGCACCCTGCCTGACTTGTAGCTCTGGCTTGCAGGTATTTGTAATCTAATGATTGGTATTTAGGGCAGCATTTTGCAAGCAAAGAAGCTTTTTGTATTTTTCTACAGGTAATCCTTGACTTACAACAGTTCATTTAGTGACCATTCAAAGTTACAATGGCACTGAAAAAAGTGACTCATGATCGTTTTTCACACTTATGATTGTTGCAGCATCCCCACTGTCATGAGAGGCCAGGCAAGGAGAAGCGCCCCTTGATGTGAGTGACATCGAGTTGGCCATGCCCATCCAGTCACAAGACCACCAAGCCACACCCACCAACTAAGCCACATCCACAGAACCGGTTGTTAAATAATTTGAATCCCACCCCTGCATCAAATGTTGTAGTATTTTTATTACCCACCATCCAGTCAGAGCTGAAGAAACTCCTTGAATGAGAAGCAAAACATCTTCGAAGAAAAACCAGAAAGTGTAGTTGTCTCCTAAAAAAAAACACCTTTCAGACAACAGTTGGAGGATTGTATTTTACAACACTTTTGCTGGATAGATAGATAGATAGATAGATAGATAGATAGGGGGAAAGGGAAAAAGGAAAAAGGAAAGGATTATTTGTTTCAATCACTGACCACCACTGAGCCAATGGATTGTGAACTGAATTTCTCCTGCATAGCCCGATCATATAGTTTTGTTGCGAAGCATGGGTATCCAGCTAGTACCTCTATAATTCTGTTTTCCGCTGTTCCTGGTCCCTAAATTTTGCTATGCAAACACAGTATTCCCTCTGGTTGCTGTCCATGGTACTAATTTCATAAGGAACTCCAAGTCTTTATAGTTCCATGTTTTCTATATGATAATTAACATAAGTTACAGTACAAGTAATAGCAATAGCACTTAGACTTATATACTGCTTCGCAGTGCTTTACAGCCCTTTCTAAGCGGTTTACAGAGTCAGCATCTTGCCCCCAACCATCTGGGTCCTCATTTTACCCACCTTGGAAGGATGGAAGGCGGAGTCAACCTTAAGTCGGTGAGGATCAAACTGCGGAACTGTTGGCAGCCAGAAGAAGTAGCCTGCAGTACTGCATTCTAACCACTGCACCACCACGGTTTGTGATTCACAACCATAACTGGGACCAGAATTTCCACTGCTAAGCAAAGTGGTTGTTTAAGTGATTCACACCTGATTTTACTATATTTTTTGCCATGGTTGTTGAGCGAATCATTGCAGTTGCTAAGTGAATCACATGGCTGTTAAGTGAATCTGGATTTCCCCATTGACTTTGCTTGTTGGAAGCTGGCTGGAAAGTTTGCAAATGGCTGCAGCCATCATAAATACATGCTGGCTGTCAAGCTGAATATTGATCACATGACTGGGGATGCAAAAATGGTTGTAAGTGGAGGACCACTTGTAAGTCACTTTTTAAATTGCCATTGTAACTTTGAATGGCTACTAAACAAACGGTTGTAAGTACTTATACAACCCTTGCAGTATCTTGGCTACTGAACCATTTGTGCAGTGAAGTGTATTATATTTGTTAAAGCACAGAGTCCAAGCTGATTTTAGAAGAGAGGTGAGTATATTTTGGAAGGAATTTTAACTTAAATGCCCATAGAAGACAACCTTTATGAATATTTGAAGAGCTCATTCTATCAACAAATTATCCTCCTTACAAATATTTCAGGGCTTAGTTACGGATTGAGATGTATCTTCTGCTTTTCTTTCTTAATATGTTGGGGATGTGGGAGGAGAATATGTGCATATTTCAATTAAAATAAAAACTTAAAAGCATCTATGTGTGTTGATGGATATGGGTAGAATAACAGATTGTTGACATTCCTTCTCTGCCATAGGAAAACAAACAAAAATAGCAAATCTAAAGAGGGTTAAAACATTTCTGAAATGGAACGGCCATCCTTGGCAGTTTTTCTTAGTTGTTTCCTTGCTTTGGTGACCTCCCATTCCCCAATTCTGGCATTCACACATTCTCCCCCTGATCCAAGCACCCTCAGGCACAAGGACCTCATTCCTCCTTGAATTACAATGGCAGCCTATAGGCCATATCAATGTACAGGTTCAAATACATATTACCAATACAATTTCAAACACAATTTAAAATGAGAGTAGGGTAAAATACAATAGTTACATGATAAAATACAATAATTTCATACATAAATATGTAAAATAGAATAAAATAATACCTCAATCAGGCCCACATATGCTGATCTCAGTCAGACTATTTTAGTCATAAATTGTGCTGTATTCAATGTCATTTTCAGATTCTGGCCACACATGAGGTATGTTGTTTTAATATGGGACTCCCACTAGGCCATACATTTAATATGTGGGTCAAGGTAGTTATCACTTGCCCCCTTATACAAACAGCTCCACAGATACAGGTAAAACTCAAAAAAATAGAATATCGTGCAAAAGTTCATTTATTTCAGTAATGCAACTTAAAAGGTGAAACTAATATATGAGACACATTACATGCGAAGCAAGATAGTTCAAGCCGTGATTTGTCATAATTGAGATGATTATGGCTTACAGCTCATGAAAACCCCAAATCCACAATCTCAGAAAATTAGAATATTACATGCAATCAATAAAACAAGGATTGTACATAGAACAACATTGGACCACTGAAAAGTATAAACATGCATATGTACTCAGTACTTGGATTGGGCCCCTTTTGCAGCAATTACTGCCTCAATGCAGAGTGGCATGGAAGCTATCAGCCTGTGGCACTGCTGAGGTGGTATGGAAGACCAGGATGCTTCAATAGAAGCCTTCAGCTCTTCTGCATTGTTCGGTCTCATGTCTCTCATCTTTCTCTTGGCAATGCCCCATAGATTCTCTATGGGGTGCAGGTCAGGCGAGTTTGCTGGCCAATCAAGCACAGTAATCCCACGATCATTGAACCAGGTTTTGGTGCTTTTGGCAGTGTGGGCAGGTGCCAAGTCCTGCTGGAAAATGAAGTCAGCAACCCCATAAAGCTTGTCTGCGGAAGGAAGCATGAAGTGCTCCAAAATCTCCTGGTAGATGGCTCCGTTGACCCTGGACTTAATGAAGCACAGTGGACCAACACCAGCAGATGCCACGGCTCCCCAAATCAACACAGACTGTGGAAACTTCACACTGGACTTCAAGCATCTTGCAGTGTGTGCCTCTCCATTCTTCCTCCAGACTCTGGGTCCTTGGTTTCCAAATGAGATGCAAAAGTTGCTCTCATCAAAATAGAGGACTTTGGACCACTGAGCAACAGACCAGTTCTGTTTTTGTTTTGTTTCTGTTTTTCTTTAGCCCAGGTAAGACGCTTCTGTCGTTGTTTGTTGTTCAGGAGCAGCTTGACAAGAGGAATATGACATTTGAAGCCCATGTCCAGGATCCGTCTGTGTGTGGTGGCTCTTGATGCACTGACTCCAGCCTCAGTCCACTCCTTGTGAAAGTCCCCAACACTTTTGAATGGCCTTTTCCTGACAATCCTCTCCAGGCTGCGGTCATCCCTGCTGCTTGTGCACCTTTTTCTTCCACACTTTTCCCTTCCACATAACTTTCTATTAATGTGCTTTGACAGCACTTTGGGAACATCCAGCTTCTTTTGCAATTACCTTTTGAGGCTTTCCCTCCTTATGGAGGGTGTCAATGATGGTTTTCTGCACAAGTGTCAGGTCAGCAGTCTTTCCCATGATTGTGATTCCTACTGAACCAGACTGAGAGACCATTTAAAGGCTCAGGAACCCTTTGCAGATGTTATGGCTTAGTTAGCTGATTAAAGTGGGACACTTTGAGCCTAGAATCCTGAACCTTTTCACAATATTCTAATTTTCTGAGATTGTGGATTTGGGGTTTTCATGAGCTGTAAGTCATAATCATCTCAATTATGACAAATCACGGCTTGAACTATCTTGCTTTGCATGTAATGAGTCTATCTCATATATTAGTTTCACCTTTTAAGTTGCATTGCTGAAATAAATGAACTTTTGCACGATATTCTAATTTTTCGAGTTTCACCTGTAGTTGTTAGCTCTAATTTTAGACAGTGCATGAATTGTGTAGATTCCCAGTTCCACTCTGACTGCTGCAGCAGATGTCTTACATCTTAGGTGCTGAGACTGCTTGCTCTAAAGCTGTAATAGGGTATAAACCTCAAACCTCAGCTCTATATAGGAGCATAGGGATTACCTTAGCTTTATATACTTTGATTAGTGGTACTAGGGAGCCTGGGTAACTGTGATTCTTTAATTTAAGTAATAGATTCAAGTGAGCTTTTGCTCTAAGTGTGCTCCATTGGTGGTTACAAGCCCAAGATCCGGTCTTGGAAAAAGTTATGCCTAAGTATATGAAGGTGCTAACCTGTTCAATTGGTTCTCCGTCTAGTTGCCATCTATGTCTCTGGTTATGTTTACCAAACCCATAATTTTTGATTTGGATTTGCTAATAATTAGAGAGTTATCCTGACAGTAGTAGCTAAATCTCCTTGGTAACTTAGGCAATCCTACTTGTGAGTACAATAATAGGATCATATCATCAGCATTTAGGATCATTGGCATGTGCATCATATGGTCTTTCATTAATCCTGGCAAGCCATTGATGTATACATTAAATAGTAATGTGGCTAAAATGCACCCTTTGCTTGTGTGGATCCTGTTAGTCAGGGCTCCATTAACCTCATACCACACTTTCAAACAAGTATTTGTATATAGGGCTTTAATTAGGATTAGTAGCCTAGGTTCTACTTACCATATCAAATGCAGCTCTAAGATCTATAAAGGCTGCATCTAGGGGTCTCCTCTTACAGGCATATTTTGCAATTAGATGGTTCAGAACAAAGCAGTTCTCAATGGTAGATCAGCTTTGTCTAAAGCCTGCTTGTTCTTCTACGAGAATATAATTTTCCTCTGCCTAGATTTCCATTTTGTTCAGAAGGAACCTTGCATATGTTTTTGCTATGATATTGATCAGGCTGATGGATCTATAGGGTTATCCTTTTCAATTCCCTTTTTTGCATACGGGGACCACTATTGCCATCTTCCAGCCGACTGGAATGTGGCAGGTATTATTTATATGTGTGAATAGACCTGCCAATAATAGACTCCACCAGTCAGCAAAGCTCTTAAATATTTCTGCTGGTAGAAAATCCTCACCTGGGGCTTTATTGCTCTTTAGACATTTAGTAATAGATTGTATCTCTTTTACAGAGACAGGTGGCCAAGGGGGAAGAGTTTCGGGAGGTGCTTGTTCACTGCTTAGAAGCAGTTTCTCTACATATTCAGTCGAGGCAAGCAGACTTTGATAGTAGTTCTCCCATTCTTCAGCAGAGATTGGTATATCAAATGCAAATCTCTGTTCCTTTAGAACTGTTACTGAATGCCAGAATATTGCTGTGTTATGACTTTAAGCAGCCAATTCAAGTTCTGCCCAAATTAAGGTGGCAGAACTTTTTTCTTTAATTTTATATATATTTTTTATATTCTCTTCTTGTGTGCAACATCTCAGCTTGTATATGAGCAGTAGGATTCCTCGGTGCGAGCCTTATCGCTGCCTTCAATTTCTTTTTCAGCCGCTGGCATTCAGGATCAAACGAACGAGGTCTACCCACTCAGGCTGTTTTTGTAGCAGGTTTAGTTGTTAGGATTTGTTCAGGATATTACAAAGATTAGAGAATGTGTCGAAGACTGACCATCAGTCAGTAGTAGATGATTGGATTGCTCTAGCCCAGTTGGTAGCATTCTCTGCTTTATAGCAGTCTGATATTGCCTTACTACCAACTTGAGCCAAAATTAACCTTTTATTTTGGGTCACCTCTATCTTTATGGTGAGCCATCTGTCAGCCATGTTATATGGTCTTAGATCTGAGTGGCCTTGCAATGTCATGCTTACAAGCTGATGATCGCTATCGTCACTAAAGTGTACTGTAACCTCCAAGAAGAGGTAGACTTTATCTCTAGATGCACAAAAGAAATCCAAAACACTTCTTGAATGGGCGGAGTGGTATGTGTAAGGATACATGTAATTCTTATCCTTGCCTCCCAGAATTTGGAGATCACCCTTAAAAATTAAGGAGACTAGGAGTAGGCCAGCAGCATTACTTTTGTGGTCTCTCAAGAACCACTGAGGATGGTTATTGAAAAACTCCCCTGGGACTCCCTTCTTCAGGGCATTTCTTGACATCCACACCACACAAAAAGCAGCTATTATTCATTTCAGACAAGGGGGAAGCCCATATGATGAGAGATCTACCCTGCATCAGGGATGGGATTCTACCTGTTTGGACCGGTTCGGTAAAACAGGTTGTTACGATTCTGTATAGTTCAGAGAACTGGCAAATCATACCACTGTCTGGCTCTGCCCTTCCCCTCCCCGCCCCTTCATTCCTTTTCGTGCTGCCTGGTGAGCCTTCCTTTGCTCACTTGTCCAATTGCCTCCCATGTGGCCACTCTTCACCTGGCCTGAGAAGGTAAGGCCAATGGCAGGGGGCCCCACCGCACTCGGACAAAAGGGGTGCTTACTGCCACCACCACATTGCCACCCCCAATGGCCCACTGCTGCCACCATATTGCCTCCTCGAATGGCCTACCACTGCCACCGTATTGCCTCCTTGAACGGCCTACCACTGCTGCCATATTGCCTCCCCGAATGGCCTACTGCTGCCGCTCTCCTCACCCCTTCCTCCTCCTCCCCCTTCCCCAGGGAAGGGAGAAGGCAAAAGCAAAGGATTTCCAGCCTCGAAGCTGGATAGCTGGGGGTGGAGGGGTGGGGACTAACGCTAACACTCTTCTCTTGGCAAGGCTGAAAAGGAATAGAGATGGGAGGGGGGAAGCGGGCAGAGGCTTCACAAGCAAGCGGGAATAAAGGGGCTGTTATATGTGCAGAATAACCCTTGAGTAACAAGGATATGCACATGGAAACGTTTATGAGAGTAGTTATGAATAATTCTTCAGCCACACACAGCTACACTAAATTGAGTTAAAGTTTACTTTAAGAAATAGCCCAGTCCAATAAACAGTCCAGGTCATATACGTTTTACAGTCCAAAGAATATCCAATTACAAAGTCTTCTTACCTGTTGCCTTTGTCATTTACAGTAAACAAAGATATCAAAGTATAAGCACAGCATAAATACAACAAAGAGAATAACAGAATGTCAGAGAGACAGAATGTCAGAGAGAGCAACCTATGATCTCTAGCTGCCTCTTATGGCAATTCGCAATACAATCAACCAATCAGAACATAGTACAAATCAATATAGTGATTTGTCTTAAAGCTACAAACATACATTGTTGGTTTATATATTGCCAACCCAACTAATTGGTGGACAGATTCCTAACAGGGGTCATTCTTGTTAGGAATATAAGTCACCAACAGGTATTTGGGTTAGAAATATATAAACCAGGATAGACATTTTAGTACTATATCTTTAAGAAAATGCAAAACTGTAGTTGGGTGTGGTTTTTCAAACGGCCATAAGATGGAGCCAGAAACCTGGATTGTTTTAGTCTGAGTCTCAGAAGAGAGTGTAAGTGTATCTCTGTTTCCTTCTGTTGGAAAGTATTGCCGTTGCTCCATTTCTTCTAATTGACTGATATTACTGGATTTAATGTAATTCTGATACTGAACTGTTTTTGACACTGGAATTTGATATTTGGATTATCCCTGGATGAAAACTGATTGATTTTACCTGTGAATGACTTTGGACTGCCTATTTTGGACATTGCTTAAACCTTTCTGGAAGTAAAAACCTACATTTACTGTACAGTGTATCTGTGTGCTCTGTGTGTATTATTCCAACACTACTCTCTATGCGTCTCCCTGTATGTGCTCATTCTCCTAACGGGGAATTACCTCAACAATTCTCAATGAGCTGGAGCTGGAGGCACCTCCGGTTGAACACATTTCTCCAAGATTTAGCAGATACCCCACGTACACGCACCCCAACTCAGTCTTTCAGGGCAATGTGGCCATTGCCAAAGCATTGCAGGGTTCAGAGCAACGTTTCTCCCAAATAAGTTCTGGGGAGCTGAGACCAAACCCATGCAAACCCACTGTCCCTTCCACAGCCAAGAAAACTTCCATTCAAACCAGCACCGCCTCGCTCTCAGGAGGTGGGGGGAGAGGAAGAGAATGATTGGGAGAAAAAAACTTGGGGACAAGGAAGGAAGATAGAGAGGAAATGGGGGAGGGGGTCTCTATACCCTCCTCCCAGGCTGGCCACAAATGTTGAAAAGCTTCTGATTGCCCTCTCTCGCTTTCTCATTCTTTCTCTTTCTTTCTTTCTCTCTCCTCCTGTTCATCTTTTTCTTTTCTTTCCAACCATGGAAGCTTCCCAGGCAGGCAGAAGGAGCATGAAACAAAAGGAAGACCCAAGAAATGGGGAAGGGGGAGGAGAAGTAAGGAGAAAACTCGCCCCAAATGCCATGTCCGAACAACTTGTCCTGGGGGCGGGGTGGGAACCCAGGTGTCTCGCTCCAGGACTATTGGGACGAGCGAGCGAGCAGCGATCCCTGTGTCTCGGCCGATGCACCAGCCATGGCCACCAAGAAGGACCCTCATCACCTTTCCACTGCGGGGAATTCCAATGTGTGGCAGTGTAAACAAGCTGTCTGCCACCTACCCTTTCCAACTCCCCACAAGTCCACCTTGTCCCCATGGCTGCTCCGGAGAGAGATGTTTGCTTGTGCAAAAGAGGCACTGTCCAAGCGCGCCGCCAGCATGGTGCATGTGCCCGTCAGTTAATCACCGGAGTTTCCTGGGAGGCAAGCGATGCTGCTGGGTGCTTGGAAAGTATTTCAACGACCAGCCCACTGCTAAAAGTAAATGAGGCAGAAAAAGACTGCTCTAGACTTCCGGTGGTGAGGTCACGGTGGAGCGGAGCAGGAAAGCAATCTCCACAACCCTGAATCCGAATTTTCATGCTTGGAAGCTCTCAGAGGCATTGTGAATCTTGGAGAGATACATGAATCAGAAGGGGAAACCTAGGAGCAGAATGGAGGAAAGCAACCTCCCGCTGCGATGAGGGAAGCCCTTTGAATCTGGCACGTAAGAAGCCCAGCACCTATGGTGGGTCCGAAGCTGTGACAGCCAGCTGCGATCAGGAAGCAAGAAAGTGGATCAATGCAAGACATCAGAGGAATAAAGGCAGATGGACAGTTTTAGAGAGGTGAAAGAAGAGAGTCCTGTGAAAGATTTTTGACAGAGGGAGTCTCCAGGGAAAGTGGCAAATTGGTGGCGGATAGCAGAATGAAAGGGAGAGGAGGAAACAATTGACAGCCGAGAGAGAGCGCCGCAGAAGAAAAGATCGAGACTCTGAACAAAAATTTAAAATTTCTATGATTTGGACTGATTACTAGCAGAGCAGAAAAGGGACATTAGAGATAACAATTGGAATTTTATTGGAGACCTGTAGCTGAACGGAGAGCAGAACCATCTTGACAGAGAGCAGTGACTGTGCAATTTTAGAGTGAAAGTGACTAAGTAGTTAAAGACGGCTGATGAAACAGGAAATGAGGAAAGTAACTTGATGGTGTGTAGAAGAAAGGGAAAAGAAGAAGGAAGGAAGAAGAAAAAAGCTGAATAATTTCTAAGTATTAAATTTGTTTTAAAAAACAATAACAATATATATACATATATAGCTGATAGTTCGTAAGAAGAATTAACTCTATCCTATTTCATAGATTGCTACACTTTTTATACCTTTTATACCTTATATACCCTTCATACCTTTTCATATTTTGATACCTTGGATATTAGTATGGGAACAACTAATTAATCAATTGATGTATAATTAATTAACTGCTATTGTAAGCCCTATTTCGGAAATCTGGAAACTCAGTCAACAAACACATTTACTCACAGGTTTGGTGAAAAGTAGTTTATTGTAGATTGTTTCCTTCCAGTGGGCAAACAACGGCAATCCCAAGCAAAGCCAGTGCTGAGAGTGAACGTTTTCCAGCGCCTTTAATGCCCCATCCCCTTCCCATTCCCAAACTAGCATCCGCCTAACTAATTAACCCCATGCACCACCGCCCCGCAATCCTAATCGCATCTATATGCGACGCCCAGAACACACCTAACCCTGAAGTGCTATCGCATAAGCCAAAGAAAAGGAAACCACAATAAGATGAGTTTCCTCCCTCATCGCTGGAACATAATACAATCCTTACGCCCTGCAATTAAAGATAGTTTGGCAGAAACTTGCAATGGATCCACATCATTATGCTCTGTAACTGGAACAGCGAACAATCCCGTGTTGTTTCAGCGAGGGGAACAGCTAGTCGAGTAGGAGGTGCAGATTCAGAGACTTATCTCCTGCTCCCTATTAGGTGGCTGGCAATGTGTCGGGCAGGATTAGTGAAGCCCGACAGGCGGCCCCCTCTACCATGGCTCTGTCTGTAATAAAGGGAATACGGTTAGGATCATGTATTGCCCCTTGGTCATACCTCCCACCTGCCTTCTTAGGATATTTTTTATGGAATTGTTGACATAGGCGAATAGCAGACACATCTTTATATGATACCCATGAAGCATCTGCTAATGGATAGCCGTCCCACCTCACTAAATATTGTAGGATTCCTTGCCGATGTCGGGAATCAAGTATTTCCTTAATCTCGTAATGATCATCATGGATTGGGCCAGGAGTCCTTACTCTGGGCTCTTGTCTAGTCATATCAGCTTGTTTAAGAAGACTGATATGAAATACAGGGTGAATCCTTTTAAAACGTGAAGGTAGTCGAAGCCCAACTGTGACCGGATTTGCAACTCGTATTACTAAGAACGGTCCAATTTATTTTGGACCTAATTTTTTATTAGCAAGACCCAACTGTATGTATTTCATTGAGAGATATACCCAATTGCCTACGTTATATTGGACTTGTGCGGATCGTTTTTTATCCTCCTGATGTTTGTATTCTGCTTGTGCTTGTTTTAAGGCAACTTTTACTGTTTCACATTGTTTCTGTATCTTATCCGCCCAGGTTGAAACAGTACTTGGTTCCTGAGTTGTATGAGGCCATTCCGGTATTGGTACAAACTCCGTACCACTAACTATCTGAAATGGAGAAAATCCCTCACTACTATGGATTGTATTATTGTATACTATTTCAGCATACAGAAGTAGGTCCACCCAGTTACTCTGTTGGTAATTTACGTAACACCATAGATATTGCTCTATAGCGGCATTAGCTCGTTCCGCAGCTCCATTGGTACATGGGTGGGAAGCCGTACTTAATCCTTGGGTCAACCCAATCATGTGTATAAATTCTCCCCAGAATTTTGCTGTGAACTGTACTCCACGGTCAGATATGATTTTGTGTGGTACACCAAGTAATCTATAAATATGCTTTATGAACAAGTCTGCTAATTTCCTAGCAGAAGGCAATCCTTTACAAGGGATGAAATGTGCCTGCTTGGAAAATAAATCAATGACAGTCCATATAACGTTGTAGCCATGAGTTTCTGGTAGTTCCACTATGAAGTCCATACCAATGTCTTGCCAAGGTTTTATGGGCTCAGACACGGTTTGCAATAATCCTGATGGATTCCCTATTTTTATTTTATTAACCATAGAGGTAGGACATGATTTCACATAGTGTTCTATATCTGTCCTCATACCCGGCCACCAAAATTGTCGTTTCACTAAGTGCAATGTTTTAAAAAACCCATAATGTCCTGCTGTTTTGTCGCCATGACAATGTTTCAGTACTGTCAATCGTAGACTATTTGGAACATACATTTTATCCTTTCACCATGCAATCCCATTTCTCATTTCAACTTGACTTTTATTATCGATCAACCATTGATCTTCTGCTAATACAGTAGGCCAGTCACTGGTGAGTATAGTAGTTTTTAATGACTCGGCATGGTTACTGCATGGTATAAGTGGTTGTATTATATTATCCCTTTGGTTATTGTATTGAGGAAGCTGCAATAAGGCGTCCGCCATGAAATTTTTTCCCGATGGAACATATTTTAATGTAAAATTAAACCGTTTAAAATACAACACCCACCTAACCTGCTTTGGGGATAATCGGTGTGGGCTTTGCTATGCTTCCAAATTCTTATGATCGGTCCACACCTCAAACGGATGTGGACCTCCCTCCAGTAAATGTCTCCAGGTGACCAAGGCCCAATGAACTGCAAACGTCTCCTTCTCCCAAATTGCCCAGTTGCGTTCAGTCGAACTAAATTTTCTGGATGTATAAGCACACAGCTGCAACAGTCCTTCTATGTTTGTCTGCAATAGGACAGCTCCCACTGCCACATCGCTTACATCTGCCTGGATAACAAACGGCAGAATTGGATCAGTGTGTTTCAACACCGGTTTTTGAGCAAACAAATGCTTTAAATTTTCAAAAGCCTCCTGACATGTTGTAGTCCATGGTAATCCAATTCTTGTTTTTGATTTTTCAATATCAATAGATTTAGTACGCAATAGTTCAGTTGAGGGTAAAGCTATGTCAGCAAAGCGGGGTATAAATTGATGATAGAAATTTGCAAACCCCTCAAAACTTTGTAATTGTTTCTTTGTGTTCGGGGCTTTCCACTCCAACACAGCTTTAATTTTTGTGGGGTCCATTTCAATACCCTGTGCAGATATGCAATATCCTAAAGAGTCCAACTGCCAGGTGTGAAACTCGCAGTTCGACAATTTGACAAATCTGCATATTCACTGGGATATTGATATTGGGGTATTCCTTGAGTTTTTTCATTTAACAATTTACTAGCTATTAGATGTTTTTCATTATGCTCTGGTGGATAAGGACCAGCCACTAATCGTATCTTTCGATAGCCGTTCTCCCAATGTATGGTCGGTTCCCATTTATCCAGCCATGCCAATCCAAAAATTAATGCTTCACTCATATGAGAAACCACCACAAAAGAAATCCATTCCCAGTGCTCTCCCATAACCATTTTGATATATTCTGTCCTATGAGTTGCTGGAGTTCCACCTAGTATAGGTGACTTATCTCCTACTCCCTATTAGGTGGCTGGCAATGTGTCGGGCACGATCAGTGAAGCCCGACAGCTATATATTGATACATACAGATTTAATTGAGCTATAAGATATTTATAAGATATAGTATATAAGAAAACAATCAAACACATATTTAAACGGAGGAATATCTACGCTTATTGAATTATATATGCTTACTATATAAGCTATTATATTTAGAATTATAATCAATTAATTTATTAAAAATATTAAGTAAGATTAGAAAATTAAGAAGGTTACAGATTATTATAGATTATAAATGATAACGATGTTTATCTTTACATTGTTGCATAAATACATATATATACAAAAGGTGTACATCAAAGTAAGGATAGACATTATTAAGCATATTAGACCCTGCAGTGATAAATTGAAGTGATTAGAATAAGATAAAAGGAAAGAGATAAACACAGAAAATGCAGAGGGGATTTGATAGAATGGATGATAACATTGAAAGACTTTCTTAAGAAAATAGGTAGATTTGGGAAACCTGAGATGTCCACCACGACAACCATTGCCAAAACTGGGAAGAAAACAACATCCAACCCAGCATCAATGATAGCATCACCAGTAGGAAAATGTTTGATAGAGGGCATGCTGAATTCTGAGAAGATGAGTCAGGTATCAAATATGCAAACAATCCAAATGGCACTAGCAACAATACAACAAATGATGGTGAGAAACCATTCAGACTTTAAAACTGAAATGGGGGAAATGAAAGGTGAAATACGGAAACTAGATGATAAGATAGGTACAATCCAACAAACAGTAGCAAAGACGGAACGTAAGATGAAAGCAGTGGAGACAAAGGTCGAACAGACAGATAAGAAAGTAGAATCAATAGAACAGAAATTAATGGGAGACAACGGGAAATTAGAGGAGGCAATTTCATATTTGGAGATGGAAAAGGCTGATTTCTTCCTCAGTTTTCAGAATGTAACAGAAGAAAGGGGGGAGGATTGGCCCAAATTAATGGCAGATCTCATAGCAGAAGCATTACAAAAAGAGGACCAAGAGGTTCAAAGGGAAATGGACAAGGTATATAGAATTTATACTAATTACACAAGATGTTTTAAACTTCCAAGGGAGGTTCACATGTGATTCTCAAAGAAACAGCTGAGAGATGAGATATACAAAGTGACGAGAGACAAACCGCTGATATTTAAGGGGACAGAAATTGTAACGAAACAAATTCCAAGAAGAATAAGGGAACATAAAAAAAACTATAGATTCTTGGCCACCCAACTGAATAAGAATAACATCCTGTTCAGATGGCTCATCCCAGAGGGAATGTTAATATCATGGCAGGAATTTTTTTTAAAAAATAGATAGTATAGAAAAAGCAAGGGAATACGAGTACCTAACATGAAGAATGACACCAGACCCACACCCATGAGGGCCACACAAGATGCCACCACCACACTTCCACACAGAAAGCAGACTCACACCCACACAGAAGATGAAACACAGCCACGGACCAGAAGCTGCACTGCAGCTGCATCACTACCCACTTCAAACCCCTCCGAGCCATACATGAAGCAAACTGACACCCACCATGAAGATGCAGCACGATCACGAACTCGAACTCGAACCCAAACAGCAGGATCACAGCTCACCAGCTCAAATCCCCCAGCAACTAAGACTAACCTGAGCACAACCAAGCCCCCACCTGAACAGAACACGCCTCCAGCCAATCAGAACAGGGCCAACCCCCAACCAATCAGAACACAGCCAAACCCCCTACCAATGAGAACACACCCCCACCCAATCAGAACACAGCCAAGCCCCCACCCAATCATGTCACACCCCCACTAGCAGTTAAAAGGAAGAAGCAGCTACAAGCTCACATCAATCTGAGAAGCACAGAGCCGGAGACAAAAGCCTGAAGATGATGAATGAGACTTCATCGAAACGTTGCCTATATACTTCCAATCTTACATGGGAGAAAACCCGAACAACCAAAGATCCACATACAAATACCCGCGAGAACCTCAGAAAACAAATATTGCACCTCTACGGGGAGGAAACCCACCATCTGACCAGGACTTATGAAAAACTTGAAGTCCAAAGAGCCTCCATTTTATGTGACCTTGCATTCCTATGCAACTGCCGAGATCAAAATTTAATTCCCACAAGCTTCCAATTGAAATTCCACACCAACACAGCAGCCACCAAACGCATCCTTAAAAGAACAGAACTGGCCCTAATTAGAAATGAACTTCACACAAAAAGGTTTCTCCTAGACCAAATCAACAAAGATCTCCTCACACTCCACCTCAGACTCAGCAACAAAATTCACCCTCTACTTTGGGACAAATCCAAACAACTCGCTGTCTGGAGAGCCGAAACACAGACCATCCTCAAGACAGACACACACACCAACAAACTCAGGAAACTACAACAACGCCAGAAACCAACTCCTCCCCCCCCACAGCCACACATGAAACAAACAGTGCACAACATCTCAGACAAGATCCTCACTGAAGCTGAAACCAAGATCCTTTCAAAAGGATTCAACTTTGCTGTCGCTCCCAAACACATCCCCACAGAAACCATCATATGCGGAGTTGAAACCAGCCTGACCAAAACCAACCCTGATGATGCTAACAAAATCAGACTCGAAATCACCAACATCCTCTGCACTACCAAACCACCCAAAAGCAACTTATCCAAAGAAGAACAAACTGCACTACTTAACCTGAAAGAAGACACCAGCATAATAATCCTACCAGCAGACAAGGGCAATGCGACAGTGGTAATGAACACATCTGACTACCAAACCAAGTTAACCAACCTACTCAAGACCCCACATACAAACCCCTAAAGACAGACCCCACCACCTACCTAGAAAAAACTACCAAATCCAAAATAAAAGCCTCCCCATCAGTGAAGAAATCCAGCAAGGAATCATACCCAGAGAAAAATCATCCAGATGCCCCAAGCTTTATGGTCTCCCCAAAATACACAAAGAAGGAACCCCACTCAGACCAATAGTCAGCTCCATAGGCTCACCTCTACAAAACCTGGCCAAATTTCTTGCCAAACAACTACAACCCTATGCAGAATCCATCAACTCACACGTAAGAAACTCATTCCAGTTCATCGAGATCATAAAGAAACAAAACTTACAACCTAGCGACCTACTAGTAAGCTTCGATGTCATATCCCTCTTCACCCAAGTGCCAATAAAAGAAGCCTTGACAGCCATCCAAAACAAATACAACCCCCCAAGCACATCCTAGATCTAACCAACCACTGCCTATCCAATACTTACTTCACCTACAATGGACAAAAATACAAACAAATAGAAGGAGCACCCATGGGATCACCCCTCTCACCTGTCATCGCAAACCTCTACATGGAACACTTTGAAACACAAGCTCTAGAAAAATACGACCACAAACCCAAACTCTGGCTCAGATACGTAGATGACACCTTCATAATCTGGCCACACGGGAAAGAAAAACTGAACAACTTCCTCACATACCTCAACAGCCTAAACCCCAAAATACAATTCACCATGGAAACAGAAGCCAACAATCAACTTCCTTTCCTAGATGTCTTGGTATACAAAAGATCCAATGGCTCCCTAGGACACACCATCTACCAGAAGAAAACACATACTAACCGCTATCTACATGCACTCTCACACCACCACCCAGCACAGATCAATTCCGTAGCCAAGACACTCATCTCCAGAACAAAATGCTTAGCCGATGAACAACACCAAAAACCGAACTACACACTCTCACCAACGTACTTACAGCCAATGGATTCCAAAGAAAGAAGATTACCCACCTAATCCAAAAAGAAACCCCAACCAAAATCCAAGACAGAGAACAAGAAAACGGCAAAGCCCTCCTCCCATATATAAAAGGCACTACAGACAAAATTAGCAAGATCCTCCAAAAACACAACATCAAAACAGCATTCTGCACAAACAGAAAAATATCCACCATCCTAAGAAACCCCAAAGACAAAATCGAATTAGAAAACCAAGGAGTATCACGAAATCCCTGCACTGCCTGCCCTACCACATACATTGGACAAACTAACAGAAGAATAAGTGCACGCATTGAAGAACATAAGAACTCAATCAAAAAAGAAGAAACGACCTCTTCCCTGGTCCAACACCTCAAAGCCACAGGACATGAAATTGATTTTAAAAATACCAGAACTATCGCCAAAACCGAACACTTCAACAGCAGAATAATCAGAGAAGCCATAGAGATAGAAAAACGCCCACACAGCATGAACAAACGAGATGACACCTCCCGCCTTCCAGCCATTTGGAAACCCGCCCTCATGAACAGACGAGTACCTAACATGAAAAAGGACACCGGACCCACACCCATGAGAGCCACACAAGAGGCCACCACCACACTTCCATATAGAAAACAGACTCCCACCCATTCAGAAAATGAGAAACGACCATGGACCAGAAGCTGCACTGCAGCTGCATCACTACCCACTTCAAACCCCTCTGAGCCATACATGAAGCAAACCGACACCCACTATGAAGATGCAGCAGGACCACGAACTAGAAGCCAAACAGCAAGATCACAACTCACCAGCTCAAATCCCCCAGCAACTAAGACTAACCTGAGCACAACCAAGCCCCCACCTGAACAGAACACGCCTCCAGCCAATCAGAACACGGCTAACCCCCAACCAATCAGAACACAGCCAAACCCCTACCAATGAGAACACACCCCACCCAATCAGAACACAGCCAAGCCCCCACCCAATCAAGTCCCACCCCCACTGGCAGTTAAAAGGAGGAAGCAGCTGCAATCTCCATTACTCTGAGAAGCACAGAGCCGGAGACAAAAGCCTGAAGATGATGAATGAGACTTCATCGAAACGTTGCCTATATACTTCGAATCTTACGCGGGAGAAAACCCAACAACCAAAGATCTACATATAAATACCGAGAACCTCAGAAAACAAATATATATATATATATATATATATATATATATATATATATATATTCACACGTAAAATGGAAAATATGAGAATTTATGTGACTTGTGAAGGAGGACTATGGACACGTAGCACAAAAGAATTGCAACCAGTCGACACACTGTATGTAATTGAAAGATGGTTTTATGTTTTTATGTATTGTTTTGTCTGTGTTTGTTTAGAAAAATTAAAAACTTTATGTAATAAAAAAAGAACTTAGTGCGTATTTTAAGAATGTACCAAGCAGAATTCGACTGGAAGTTATGTTATATTGAATGTTATAATTGTAAAGGCATAAATTGAAGTTTAAATAAGAGTTGAAAGGATAAAAATTAAAAGATACAAAGGTGTCATACTCCAATTAGTAACTACAGGGAAAAATTTTGTTTAATGAGAAAAGAAAATATGAAATTGAAACAGGACAGACAAAAGTATAAATATGATGACTAGAAAGGTATTGAAACTTAGAAAAAGTTATATATAATTGAATTTAGAAAGGAATGAGATAATTAAAAGTAAGATTGAGAAAACTAAGGGAAGGGAAAAATTATTGAGAAAATGTTAAAATAGTAATAAGATATGGAATAGAACACAAAGATGAATATGAAATTGAATTTGTGTCTGTATGGAGAAGTGATAACCTGGGACCATGCTATTCTCAAAAAAAGAATTTTTACTTGTATTATGTTTTGTGAAAACCCAAATAATTTTTTTATATATATATAAAAAAAGTTGTATGTAACATCATGTGGGCATCTTCAGGTGGTGATGTGGCATCTGTCCATTGACCTTGACATATTTTGATAAAGAGGTGCACTTGCGCATAGCATAAGAAGCATAAACAAGAAACTTCCCCCCCATCTTATACAGTTTATTCTGAAACCTCCAGCTTGTTTCCCATAACTATTTCACCCCTCCTACCCCCCATTACTTATGACAGCTGAAAGATGCAAAGCAAAGGAAAGAAATCTTGAAGGCTGACATTTGGCCCTCCTGCAAAAGAGACGTTAGCCCTATAAAAGAAAGAGAATACAAGATAAAAGAATAATATACATGTGACAAGCTACTATAATATTTTAAGGTTTGTCAGGATATTTAGCACGAAATGCCTGTACAAGCCTAGGAGTTTGAACATCCTTTTCATTCACCCATTCCGACTGGGAAGGAGGAAAGTGTTTCCAGACGACTAAACATTGAAGTCGACCTCTTTGTTTCCTAGAATCCAAAATTCCTTTAATTTCAAAATGTTGTTCACCCTCAATTAGAAGAGAAACAGGGGGATCGACCTGAGCCGGTCTCAGGTCGGAGGTACGTTCAGGTTTCAATAAACTAACATGGAAGACAAGATGGATTCGCCTAAGGGTTTTTGGTAATTGCAATTGGACTGCCACGGGATTCACTATTCATTCAATCGGAAAAGGTCCAACATATGTAGGCCCCAACTTTTTGGACTTTTGTGTGGTTTGCAAATATCTAGTGGACAAGAAAACTTTGTCTCTGACTTGATATTGTTTCTGTGGAGCTCTCTTTTTGTCTGCAAATTTCTTATGAGATTGATGAGCATCGTCCAATGCTTTACGGGTAACCAGCCAGGTAAGCTGGAGTTGGGTTATCCACTCACTCAATGACTGAATATTAGGTTTCTCCTGTGGAAGCTCAGGTATGGATACAAAGTCTTGTCCCGAAGCTACTTTAAATGGAGTAAACCCAGTGCTACTATGTACCAAATTGTTATAGGCCACCTCAGCAAATGGCAATAGGTCAGCCCAATCATCTTGTTGATAATTAATATAGCATCTAAGATATTGTTCTAATACCGAGTTAGTTCTCTCACAAGCCCCATTGGTTTGAGGGTGGTGGGCGGAGCTTAAGCCTTGGGCGGAGCCCAATAACTTCAGGAACTCTTTCCAAAAGTTTGAGGTAAATTGGACACCCCTATCTGAGATTATCCATTCAGGAACACCATGTAACCTATAGACATGTACAATAAACAGTTTAGCTAAGGTTTTCACAGATGGGATTTTTGCACAAGGTATGAAATGTACCTGTTTGGAAAATAAATCTGTTACTACCCAAATAACTGTATTTCCCCTGCTTTCAGGTAATTCCACTATAAAATCCATAGAAATTGCTTTCCATGGAGCAGTCGGTCTAGCTACATTTTGTTGTAGGCCCGCTGGTTTACCAGGTGGCCGTTTGGTTGAGGCACAGATAGGACAACTAGCCACTTAAGTTTCAATGTCCTTTTTCAAAGTAGGCCACCAAAATTGCCTTTTAACCAAGTGTAAGGTTTTTACAAACTCAAAATGTCCAGCAGCTTTAGAATCATGAACTTGTTGTAATATTTGGTTTCTCAACTTTGCTGGCACATATAATTTAGCCCCCACCCATGCCAATCCATCTCTAACTGTACAGTTATTTGAGTGAGTCAGGAACAAATCATCAAGTTTCAGAGCTTCATTTAACTGTGCAGATATATCATTTGATAAATCAACTTTCCCTTTTTTTCTGGGCCCTGGTAACCATTGGAGCCGCCAACTGTCTAGTTGGGACAATTTATTTATTTATTTTATTTTGTCAAGTGATTATAAGATAACAGGTATAAGTATAAACATAGTTATGTGTTGTGGCTCCGGGCTTGGATTCAGCTCCTGTGACTGATATGAGTTCAAGTGAGGAGGTCATGGCAGAAAAATATGAGCCGGCCTGGCTTAGTGATTGGACTGATAACCAGGATGAGGAGATGGACGTGACAAAGGACGACAGACCTGATGTATTAGAATTGTCAGGACCTTTGACCTCCTCTGGTTCCTTATCTGATCAACAGCCGGGAATGGCTGACAGGGAAGTTTTGAGAGAGTCTTCTAGTGGAGATGAGAACTTGGAAAATTTGTGGTTAAATGTAAAAAATAGAAGACGGTTGAGAAGGCAAAATCAGCTGGAGCGAATGAGGAGAGCGAGTTAGTAAATTAGCACGTTGCCTCAATGAGTATAAAAGGACACAGCTGGGCTGGTACATTTTTCCAGGAACAAAATGACTATTTGAGTGAGGACGTTACAGCAAGAAGCTCTGAGACTGGAGATTTATTGCCAGGACTGGTTTGCCGGACAGGGTAAAGATTTATGCTGTGGTTTCTGCCAGCCGTTATCTTGTAAGACTTCTTTCCGTTTGATTTAATTGTGAAACGGCTGCTTTCTGTTTTGTTCGTTTGAATTTTGAAGGGGAGTCATAACATTATTGTTCCTGGCCCAAACAAAACATCTCTAAAGCAAGATGGATTCAAATCAACTGCAACGTTTGGTAGAGCAGCAACAACAACAAATTAATCAGCTACTGCAAAGCAATGTGACACTTCAGAATCAGGTAACACAATTGCTGAATTATGTTTCCAGCTTATCAAGCCCTGCTGCTGTTCCCCCTGCCCCTCCTGTGAGGAAAAGCCCAGTATCCATGCCGGAGAAATTTTCTGGGCAAATGGACAGGTTCCTCGCATTTATGGGTCAATGCCAATTGTTTATCTCTCTGAGGCTTGAAGACTTCCCAACCGACCGGTCTAAAGTAGGATTTATGATCAGTTTATTAACCGGGCAGGCTGCTAATTGGGCTACTCCCTTGTTAGTTCAAGATAGCCTGTTGTTGAACAATTTCCAGGGTTTTCTCCAACAAATGAGTGTGATGTTTGAGAACCCAATTAAGATACAAACTGTGGACAGACGGTTACGGGACATTAATCAGGGGAAACGTTCCCTGCAGAAATACGTTGCAGAATTTCGTTTGCTGCGTATGGACTCTAACTGGAACGAACCGGCTCATATGGCTGCATTCCAGGAAGGCTTGTCTGATGCCATCAAAGATGAGCTGGTCCATGCAGAGCGGGCTTTAACTTTGGATGCATTGATAGTTCAGTGCTTACGAATTGAAGCTTGTTTACAGCAACGTGGACGCAAACGGCTTGTTATGGAACCATCTTCATTTTCTCGTGCACAACCCACGCCACCGAGAGTTTTCCAACCCACTGTTAATGCTGAGGAGCCGATGGAGTTAGGCACACTCCGCCCTCGTTTAATGGTGCAAGAACGTTTGAGAAGGTTCCAGGAAGGCTTGTGCCTTTATTGCGGGGGTTCGGGACATTT